>NC_044996.1:63747869-64048612 GCF_008728515.1 Papio anubis
GACTGAGATAAAGAGACTTTTAATTGGTCATAATAATCTTTCCCTAGAAATACAAGAATTAACACAGAACATTTCTGAAACTTTTCGCAATCAGTTACCGTTGCTGACTGGTGCAGATGTGATGACTGGTATTGCACAAGGTTTGATGTCTTTGAACCCTATGAGCCCTGTAAAAACTTTGCTGACCTCTGTTTCTAGTAATATATTGATTGTTGTTCTTGCCTTTGTCATTTTCACAGTCTGCTGGAGACGGTACCAAAGGGCAAACACCGAATCCCAGCAAGCCCAACATGTAATGATGGTTTTAAAAGAAATTCAAACTTGTAAATAAGGAAAGGGGAAATGTAGAGGACTACGTGCTCACAAACAGGGTGTTCCCGATAAGTCCTGCTCTTGCAAACGAAGCAGGGCGCTCCCCATAAGTCCTGCTCTTGCAAACGAAGCAGGACGTTCCCCATAAGTCCTGCTCTTGCAAACGAAGTCAGGGAAAGGTCAGAAAAACAACAATGTGTCTTGTGACTTGGTAACATTCCACAAACGACTGTATAAAATAAAGCAGAGCGCGCCATTCAGGGCGGCCGCCATGTTTGTCTTGTCTTGTGTTGTCTTGTGTGTTCATTCCTTTGTTTAGGAAACACACGGACCCCAACATTTCTGTATGATGATAAATTAATATCACATGGATTCCAAAGAATATTGATGTATATTTGACAGCAAGCATGCAAAAATATTCACATTATATATTGACATAGTAGAAGAGTCATGAGTTTTCAGTGTATTTCCCTTAAGTCCTTCTGCTATTGTTTTTAGACAAATAAGAAGTCTCAAATGGATGAGTCTGATTGCATTATCTTCCAATAGCTAAAAATATGTTCCCTGTCTGTTGAGAAAGCAGTCAGTGATTTAAGGCCCTACCCACACAGGAAAACAAATTTGGTACCCATTTATCTTGAGACTAATTTCAAGAAATGATCTTTGCGTATGTATGTGTACAAGAGTATGTGTGTTATCTATTTTCAGATGTATACATTATTTAGAATTACTATATATATATATATATATATATATATATATAATCTCCACACATGGGGGCTCATGCCTGTAATCTCAGCACTTAGGGAAGCTGAGGCAAAAGGATTGCTTTCGCCCAAGAGTTCAAGACCATCCTGGGCAACATAGTGAGATCTCGTTTCTATTAAAGAAAAAAAATAATAAAACAATAAAATTATATACATATATATTTCTCTAAGAATGAAAACTTGTTCATGTTGCCATATTGTCAGAGTAATTCATATTGAACTTTAGTATGCATGTGTGTTTCACCTTCTTCAAAAACTAGATATTAGAAACAATTTGCCGTTCTGTCCTGATGATTCTTTCAAATAAATCAGTTACTGGATTAAGATGCCTATCTCGATTTTCAATGTATAGCTTTGTTGGATTAACAATTTTTTGTTTTGCTTTGTTTTCATATTATCTAGACATACCCAGAATGTGTAAACCTAATTTCTCAAACTGACCAAGTGTACTGTAAAGCAGAGGATTTACAGAGGAGCACAGTCTGCACACTGTGGACCCATAAGGGAGTCACAGATTTGCAAGTAAGAGATATATTCTTTATAGACTTATCAAACGCCACACACACAAACACACACAGGCACAAGCACACACATTCTTTTTCCTCAAACCATGTAAATGCTATGGTTGACAATATATTAAGGTGTTATTAAATTCATTGTAAATGTTACAAAACGTTTTGTCAATTTTTTGAAAACAGCCTTGAAACATAAGCTCTTTACTCTCAACCGTCCTCATCCACCTCAGCAAACCTGAAGATTAAGAATGGTGTATGTCGCAGGGTTGAGGCAGGATAAGACAGGGCACCAAATAGGACTCCATTGTAATAAATGGTCTAAAACCTAAACAGCAGGAGAAATTTAGTACTGTACTTCTTTATCCTGATCAGGCAGGATATTAAAACTCCACCAATATGAGAAAAGAGGAATGGGCTCTTAATTTCCTATTGATACTCTTTCATATGGATTGACACTCATCTACAGATGCCTACTAGCCTTTGAGTCTTGGCAGGCTCTAGGCCCCAACTGTAGGTACTCTGTAAAGCCTATCACAGCCTACTTTTGGCCAGCCAATCAAATAAACTAATTTATTTTAATAGGATATCAAAATATTAACATACTAACTTACATTTGATTCTCTAAACCAAAGAACTATCCAAGAGTTGGAATTTTGGTGGATGTCATGGCAGGCTCTTTTGGGAAACAGACCTGGGGATTTTAGAAATTCTCACTAACATCATAAAGTCAACCTTTCAATAATGCTAGAATCTGTTTGACGTCTTTTCTTTTCTATTTCTATTGTTTTAAATTTAAAATAGCATTCTGCCATTATAATTGAGATAGAGAGTACAAATGACAGAAGATACTAAGCTAAAACCGTAGCTGAATGTAGAGTTAGGTTAAGAGTACAGCTTTATCTCGTGAATTGTTTTACGTGATAAATGTACACATATTTGAATTCAAATTCCAAAGAAATGCTATAATGTCCTAAAATGTTTTAATGTCATAATTATAGACCAACATGAAACAGCTATAATTAAATATGTTGCTTATATATTGAAATATTTTAATTTAAGAAATAGTAACATTGAATTATACTTTGAGCAGTAATTTGAAACCACCATTTTTAAATGAAGGAATGCTTTTTAAGCACTCATTTTATTTTCTGGTTTTTAATAGTTTTGAGATCCCAGCACTTTGGGAGGCTGAGGCAGGCGGATCACGAGGTCAGGAGATCGAGACCATCCTGGCTAACACAGTGAAACCCTGTCTCTACTAAAAAAAAAATACAAAAAATTAGCCGGGCGTGGTGGCGGGCACCTGTAGTCCCAGCTACTCGGGAGGCTGAGGCAGGAGAATGGTATGAACCCAGGAGGCGGAGCTTGCAACGAGCCAAGATCGCTCCACTGCACTCCAGCCTATGCGACAGACCGAGACTCCGTCTCAAAAAAAAAAAAAAAAAATAGCGTTGAGAATTTTTCTCAACCTTAATAAAATAATCGAATTAAATGTTGGAGCCTGTAAACTTTAAACAGTAAAGTTGCAAGTAAAAAGCAATATAATTATACACTTGTCCCAGATGTACAAGTAAAATGCAATTATGGATTTTTATGTCATAGTGTAAAATAATGTTCTTCTATTTCCTTTTTAAAAATATATTTTCTAATGGCTAAAGCTTATCCAGCCACCTGCTATCATATTTTTAAATCAATTTTCTTTAACTCATAGTAATCTAATTTTTGCATAACATTTCAAATACGAAATGGAATCCTTGCAACTCCAAAATTTACAATTAAAAAAGATAGATGAAAGCTGGCATCTCTCTAATTTTCAAACCAACACAGACACAGTAAAATTCATGTGTATTTAGTGATTGAACAATTATGCTGAAAACAATGTTGACATTAAAGGTCTGAATTTCTAAATCGTTTCAGGATTAATTGGTAACATATCTTTAAAATGAAATAAGCTTTTCATGTTTCCTAAAAGAGTCTTTTGTGTAACACTGTGATTTTTTTTTTTTTTTGATAGCTCTTGTCATTTAAACAGCTACACAACGCAAGAGGTTCGTTTTTACTCATGCTTTAGTAACATTGCAAACAATTACATTCTTAGATAATCTAGTTGTTCTACACCAATAATAGCTGTAAACCAAAAATAAAATTCTGAGAACCCAACCAATTGAATGGACTCCCCCTTTTGGACAAGAATATTCCTGAATTAACCTAAAAAACTAGTTCAAGATATGATAAGAAGTGGGGGTTGGTCATCAGTTATGATGATAAGTGGGGGTTGGGGGCCTCATTATACTCTTCTCCTTTTGAAATTGAGACACAGCTGAACAGCATTTAACTTTAAAACAGAGATCTTAAGACTAAAAAAACAGTCTTACAGATTCTTTGCAATCAGAAGATAACATAACAGGTAGCAGGCCCTAAAATAAATCAAAGTGTTTTATTCCAAAATACATGTATTTGACATGTTTTAAATGGCCCTGCAAAGCTGTCTCTTGTGGGGAAAATCTACATTCTGTAGAGAATCCTTTTCTCTTTCTATGTCTTTTTCCTAATCCAGGACAAAATTAACTAAGAATATAACCCTCTTAAGGTCTAAGAAAAAGCATTTCCAATCTATTCTCTCTGAAGCCTACTACCTGGAGGTTTCATGTGTATAATAAAAACCTTAGTCTCCACATCCCCTAATCTTAACTAAGACACTCCCTTCTATTAATTCCAAGTCTTTAGATAAACTCTTTCAACCAATTTCCAATCAAAAAAATCTTTAAATTCACCCATGACTTGGAAACACCTCTTACTCCACGCTTTGCATTGTCCCATCTTTCAAGTTGAAACCAAGGTACATGTTACATGTATTGACTGATGTCTTACGTCTCCCTAAAACATATACAATTAAACTGTAACCCAACCACCTCAGATTCACATTCTCAGGACCTCCTGAGACTGTGTCACTGACATGTCCTTAACCCTGGCAAATAAACTTCTAAATTAATTGAGACTTGTCTCAAATAGTTTTGGTTTACATAGCCTATGAGCAAAGTTAGAGTTACAATGGTGGTTTGGAGCCAGTTAGAAAACATAGAGTCTATTATTGACTGAAATAGTCATTTCTCCTTGGGAATAAAAATGGCCATTTCTTTTCTACTATTTATATGACCCTACTTATGACATCATATGTAGGCAATTTTTCAATTATTGACTTGTTCCTAACACTAGAGATGAGAAGCTGACTCTGGTCAGATCAAGAATATCTGATAAACAATGACTATTTTTGAACTAAAGTTATTGTTATGCAGTATGGTAATTTCAATGCTGATCGAGAGTCTCTAATACGGCATCAATAAAAAGTGCTTCTATTTAAGAGAATGTCAGATCAGGAATATCAAAGGAATCCTGTTTCTTGTTTCTTGGCTTAATAAAAGATTTCTGAAATCATTCCTAAACATAGATTCCATCCACTTTGACCACGTAAATGATTTGCTTGGAGTGATGTGGTTGATCTCACCAACTAAACTCAAAATGATAGTTTCTCACTATTGATCCATTTATTTAATCTCATATTTTAAGCAAATACATTTTGGGTACTTTTTATACAAACAAGAGTAAAACACACATACACTCGAGAACATCACACACACATACACCTGCCAGGCTTACACTTTATACACAGAAGGACATTGTAGGGGAAGAAAAAATAATTTTTCTTCTATCTTTCTAACTTTTCAACAGTACCCCCTATAACAAAATACATATTAACAAGAAAAAAACACAAGTTTATTGACATGTATATTGTAGTGGCACTGGGTAAAATAATTTACCAAGACAGTTATAGGTAAAGGAAGACAATTATTAAAGAAAGAAGGGAAATACGTTGCTGGAGAGACAATGAGCAGTCTGCCTGAAGGAGCCAAGGGGCTTTTATTGGCTTTATAAGTTAACTTGATCCCTTAAAGCAGTTTGTAAGTATACCATTCCAGTTAAGGCTTTGGTAAAATAACCAGTGTTTCCAATTGTGTCCTGTTAAAAAAGAAAGGAGATTCTTAATGAACTTATGCACATAACTACACTGACATAAATTAAGTATACTTGCAAATAGTTTTTAAATTCTGGAGAAATTAGGTCTCCCAGAGCATTCAGTGATCAGAATTTTTAAGGATAATTTTGCAGGTAGGAGTTCAGGAAGTGGGGAGTTCTGAATGACTGGGTTAGAGATGGAATCCCAGGAAGTCAAAGTGAAGTTTCCTTGCTCTCTTCTATTACTGGGTGGGATTGCAGAATCAGTTGAATTAGATTACTGTTCTGGGTGGTGTCAAATGGGGTATCAGAATGCAGGGTCTGCAAAATATCTCATGCACTGATCATATGCTTCACAACAGTGGTGTTATTCTCAGGAGCAATTTGGGGAGGTTCAGATGCTTGCAGCCAGAGGTGTGTGTCCCCTAAACTGTAATTTCTAATCTTGTAGCTAATTTGTTAGTCCTACAAATGCATACTGGTCCCCAGGCAAGAAAGTTTTGTTTTGTTTTTGTTTTCAGGAAAGGGCTATTATCAATTTGATTTCAGAGTTAAACTATAAACTAAATTCTTTCCCACAGTTAGTTTGGCCTATGCTCAGGAATGAATAAGGACAGCTTAAATGTTAGAAGCAAGATGGAGTTGATTAGTTCTAATTCCTTTCACTGTCATAATTTCCTCAGTTATAATTATTGCAAAGTGGGTTTCCTAAATAGCTTAGAAGAATAAAGTCTTTCTGGACTCTGAAAAATGAACAAATTAGTAATATTTTAATCCAAAGGCCATAAAAATTATTTTGGTTTTTCATTACTTTAGATTATAAAATATAATTAACTCCTACTTTGCCTAATATTTATGAACACATTAACTCTAATATTTATGAACACATCAGTAGTTTTTTGTTTTTGTTTTTTTTTTCAATTTTGATGTAACAATCTTTAAAGTTGTTAGAAACCTGCATTTAAGAGTACCTGTTGGAGGTCTATAGCTGATTATAAAACCAACTTGAATATAATTAAGGTAAAACAATTGTGAGTGACAAAAGTTTTAAAACAATTTAGAAGTCTTAGAACAATTGTGAATGACAAAAGTTTCAGAACCGGCATGGTTAATATTTGGTTATTTTGGTGACACACAATAATTTAACAAAATAATTATAATTATTACTGATAACATATACTGAGAAATATTACAGGAATTTTATACAATTTTGGAATACACACCAATAGCCCATAATATAAATGCAGTTTAAAGAATGCTAAACACCACTTCATACTTGACAATACATCCTGTGTGATTTTAATATGCCAAATAAGCCAAATATGTTATTTTCTGGACTTTAGAGTATTTAATACTTGAAAACCCAAATAATTCCCTTTAAATTTTAGCCAACCAGAGAACTTTTTACAAGATTAACCCTTTTACCAGGAAACACATTTAACTTCTCTTTTATACTTGACATGGTTAGGCTTTGTGTCCCCACCTAAGTCTCATCTTGAATTGTAATCCTCATGTGTTGAGGGAGGGAAGTGATTGAATCATAGGGGCAGTTCTTCCCATGTTGTTCTCCTGATAGTGAGTGAATTTTCATGAGACCTGACAGTTTCATAAACGGTAGTTTTTCCTTCTCACTCATGTGCTCTCTTTTGCCTGCCACCATGTAAAATGTGCCTCTTCCCCTTCCACCATGATTGTAAGTTTCCTGAGGCCTCCCCAGACATGTGGAACCGTGAGTCAATTAAACTGCATTTGTTTATAAATTACCTAGTCTCGGGTATGTCTTTACAGCCATGTGAAAATGGACCAGTACTATACCTTGCATGTAAAACTGTTTCTCCAATAGTCTTAAGCACATTACAGTGTTAACTCTTAGCAACATTTATTTTTGATTAAAAACCTAGTAAGTAAGCAATTTTAAAGATGTATAAGATTGCAGAGCCCATAACTTTCCCCAGCCTAGCCAGGGGACCTGGCTAACTCTGTATGTTCTCAGGACTTACCTTGAATTTAGTGGTTGTAAAACAGACAAGTTAAACAATTGCTAAAAGTTATAGAAGCAGTTTATCGCCTTAAAACATTTACCAAACAGTATGGTAAATGGGTGCCTAATTTAGACCAAATGTATAAACTTGTAAGAAATTTATTTATTTTTATCAATGATCTTTTTAACTGTTTTTATTTTTTAAAGATTACAGTCCTGTGGCCTAAATGCATTAACGTTTTTATTTCTTTTTCTTGAAAATATGTTTGATTCAAGTGCTTACTTTTCATTTAAGCCAATTAATTAGAGCTCATTTATAAAAACATCACACATACAATACAAATAATACACAGACACACAGATACAGAGAATTAAGACAGAATTCCAATGGCTGTGATATTTTTTGAGGTCAGCAAACATGAACAAAAATATATATTACAAGTTTTAAAACAGTTTTGAAATAATTTTACCAATAATTTTAAAGTTGGTTTATTTGGTAAAGGTTCATGTGAACTTGAAAAGCATTTGAGTACTCATTTATTTATATTCCAATTTGGTAGCATGCTAAATAAAAAGAAAAAACAGAACATAACTATTGCATGTACTTTACGTAGACATATTTAAACATATATGCATACATACACAAGGATTCAATAGTTTTTACCTCAGAACTTTAGCCATGAGACAGCATTATAAACTTACCAACCTATAAAATTTAAGCTTTCTTTTTTTTTTTTTTTTTTTTCCAGATAAAATGGGAACCTGTTCACATGGCTAAACTTTGCAATCCAAGGAAAGCTGTGAAGCAAAATTTGGGTAAAGCAGTCTTTATGGCAATTTGGTTGAACAAAACCTATTTTACTCTTTAACTTTAAATGGGTTTTTAATGTTTACACTCTAGTTTCGCCATAAATGATGAGTCTTATTTCAGCAGCAGTCACTTAGTAAACGCAGATTTAAAGCAGGGAGACTTTTTTGTTTGTTTGTTTGTTTGTCTGTTTTTTGAGATGAAGTCTCGCTCTCGTTTCCCAAGCTGGAGTGCAATGGCGCAATCTCGGCTCAATGCAACCTCCGACTGCAGGGTTCAAGAGATTCTCCTGCCTCATCCTCCCGAGTAGCTGGGATTACAGGCGCCCACCACCACACCGGCTAATTTTTGTATTTTTGGTAGAGACGGGGTTTCACAATGTTGGCCAGGCTGGTCTCAAACTCCTGACCTCTGGTGATCCGCCCACCTCGGCCTCCCAAAGTGCTGGGATTACAGGCGTGAGCCACAGTGCCCGGCCAGCAGGAAGAATTTTTATTTATTTATTTATTTATTTATTTATTTTTAAATAGGAAGATAGGAAGCTTTAGAAAACTGTACTTGGGGCCGGGCGCGGTGGCTCAAGCCTGTAATCCCAGCACTTTGGGAGGCCGAGGCGGGCGGATCACGAGGTCAGGAGATCGAGACCATCCTGGCTAACATGGTGAAACCCCGTCTCTACTAAAAATACAAAAAACTAGCCGGGCGTGGTGGCGGGCGCCTGTGGTCCCAGCTACTCGGAGGCTGAGGCAGGAGAATTGCGTGAACCTGGGAGGCGGAGCTTGCAGTGAGCCGAGATCGCGCCACTGCACTCCAGCCTGGGTGACACAGCGCGAGACTCCGTCTCAAAAAAAAAAAAAAAAAAAAAAGAAAACTGTACTTGGAGTGTAAGTTAAACATTTGAACTTCAAATTTTTCTTGTTGTTATTTGGCAATTAGTTTAAAATGTGCACAAAACAGGCCATAATATGTAACTAGCTTGAGTTTTAAAGAGAATGATAAAATTAGGGGTTAGGATGTTAGAGACTTTTTTTTTTTTTTTTCCTTTTACGTCTGGATTTTTAGATTGAACAGAAATGAGAAAAAATAAAAGAAAGGAGAGGAGAAGAAAGGGTTAAGTTTTACTGGAAGACTAGTGAGCCTTTCAGCCATTGCAGAGTGCAGGGTTAGCATCTTTGCTACTTTTGTTTATCCCCTGTTAGGGAGAGTCTTAGTATTCTAGATTTACATGGTGTAAATTTTATACCAGTAAATTTACCGGTTAAGGTGATTTACCAGCTAAGGTGAGCTATTTTAACCAGAGTAGAGTGCTCCTTTAGCTTAAGGCCGTTAGGGATTGGGGTTTTGTCCCATGGGCGCTTTAACTTTAAGGGCAGTTCCATTTCCTCTGGTTGAGCTTGTGGCAGAGAAAGCAAGCCATCTTGCAAAGAAAAATCAGATGTTTCCTTTTGAGGGTTTGGGAGTCAAATTTGCTTCAATTCTTTAAAACACAGCCTAGAGGTGAACCTGAACGATTGAATGGGACTTGCCCCATGTTGGGACTGGAAAATGCACTGCTCGCAGCTAAGGAACTGCACTTTCAGGGCATCTGCTAAGATAAAAAGGGTTTCACATCTGTCTGCTAGGAGACTTAGGGTGCACTTTCCACTTTATTTTTTTTTTTTTCTTTTCTTTTTTTTTTTTTTTTTGAGATGGAGTCTCGCTCTGTTGCCTAGGCTGGAGTGCAGCCGCGCCATCTCAGCTCACTGCAAGCTCCGCCTCCCAGGTTCACTCTATTCTCCTGCCTCAGCCTCCCGAGTAGCTGGGACTACAGGCGCCGGCCACCACGCCCGGCTAATTTTTTGTATTTTTAGTAGAGACGTGGTTTCACGGTGTTAGCCAGGATGGTCTCGATATCCTGACCTCGTGATCTGCCCGCCTCGGCCTCCCAAAGTGCTAGGATTACAGGCGTGAGCCACCGCGCCCGGCCTAGGGTGCACTTTCTAAAGGGCCATCCTACCTATTAGAAAAGACTACCTGGCCGTTTGTGGGCTTTAAGCTGGATGCCCAGCCCAAGAACGCACTTACACTGAGTGATCAGCTCAGGTATGTGGAAGAAAGGGCAAAGAAATATTTCTGCCCTGTGCCGGCCCAGGAGAGGGGTGAGTAGGAAACTCAACATTCTGAGGCTGTTCGAGATCATCTAATTCGGCAATGTCCAAAACAGATGGCTAGCTGACTCCATAGGAGAATTTAGAATGACAAAGTGAAGGTTTAAGTCACCTGAAATGTGTGTGAATTTGCCCTGAACAAGCTTCCGCCACTAATTGCGTTACACATAGGAATCATGGACTATAACAAGAAAAGATAGGAGAGAATTTCTCCCCCTTCCGACAGGGAAGCTGTCTCTGTCCACTCTTTGGCCTTCAGGCACCACCCGAGAGTGGCCCCCGCCAGTTACCCTCAGTTACCAAAGAGCTACTAGGAAACGACCACTGAAAGACTGAAGAAAGTAAAAGAACTCAGGTTCCTCACCCGAATTGGGTGGTGGTGGCGGTCAGGCATTTCCACATGGACACATTTCAGTCCCACTGGAGTGTATCCCGTCTCTAACAGTCTCTAACATCCTAACCCCTAACTTTATGCCAGAGACCCACAATTGCCTCTGTGCTGATGAAACCAGCTTTGCAAACATTTTAAGTGAGACAATTATTACAGTGAAAGAGGTCTGGGCTAACTGACTCCATCTTGCTTCTAACCTCCAAGCTGTCCGTGTTTAGTCCTAGGCGTAGGCTGAACTAACTCTGGTAGGAACTTAGTTTATGGTTTATCGTTGAAACAAATATGATAACAGACCTTTTCCAAAACAAAATCCTGCCTGGGGACTAGACTGCCTTTGCAGGACTGACAGATTAGCCACGAGATTAGAAATTATGGTTTAAGAGTCATGCAGCTGGAGCCTGCAAGATTCTAAACTTCCCCAAATCGTTCCTGGAAATAACATCACTGTTGTAATATTCAGGATCCATGCTTGAGATATTTTGCAGACCCTGCATTCTGATGTACTAGCTGACACAGCCCGTTCAACCAGTTCTGTGGTCCCACCCAAGAACAGAAGACATGAAGAAAAACTCACTTCAACCCCCTATAATTCCATCTCCAACCCGACCCACAAACCAGCACTCCCCACTTCCTGAGCCCCTACTTGCCAAATTATCCTTAAAAACTCCAATCCCTAGGCCCCGCGCAGTGGCTCAGGCCTGTAATCCCAGCACTTTGGGAGGCCGAGGCGGGTGGATCACCTGAGGTCGGGAGTTCGAGACCAGCCTGACCAACATGGAGAAACACCGTCTCTACTAAAAATACAAAATTAGCTGGGCCTGGTGGCACATGCCTATAATCCCAGCTACTAGGGAGGCTGAGGCAGGAGAATTGCTTGAACCTGGGAGGCAGAGGTTGCGGTGAGCCGAGATCCTGTCATTGCACTCCAGCCTGGGCAACAAGAGTGAAACTCCGCCTCAAAAAAACAAAACAAAACAAAACAAAACTCCAATCCCCAAATGCTCAGGGAGACTGATTTCAGTAAGAATAAAATTCCAATCTCCTGCACAGGCAACTCGGTGTGAATTACTCTTGCAATTCCCTTGTCTTGATAAATCTGCTCACTCTAGGCAGTGGAGAAGGTGAACCCACTGGGAGGTTACACTTAGACACTGTCAGCCAAGGGTCCCAAGTTGGGAAAGGGAAAGATATAGGGAAAAGACTTCCCCATGAGAAGAGAGAGTATCCCCCCACATGGAGCAAAGGGAGCCCTTCATGGAGATAGGTCCTTGTACAGGTCACCAAATGTTGTGGGTGAACGATGGCCACTGGCACAGGGGTAAAAAAATTTACCAAGACAGTGGTAGGTAAAGGAAGGCAGATTTCTTTAAAGAAAATAGTAAAATACATTGCTCGAGAGACAATGGGCAGTCTGCATGAGAGAAGCCGACAGCAAATAAACAAAGGCTCGTTGAAGATTTTATACAATGAGATTTGGGTTGATTGATAATGCAAAGTTAGCAGGGGAGTTAACTTGCATTCTTCTGTTAGTGGAGGTGTTTGAATTGAGGTGTTTGATGGTATGCAGGAAGTTTGTGAGTTGTGTATGTTATCTGGGCAGGAAGGCCAAATGTATCCTGGACTACTAAAAAAATAAAATAAAAGCAGATCTAGGCTGGGCGTGGTGGCTCAAGCCTGTAATCCTAGCACTTTGGGAGGCCAAGGCGGGTGGATCACGAGGTCAGGAGATCAAGACCATCGTGGCTAACACGGTGAAACCCCGTCTCTACTAAACATACAAAAAAAAAATAAGCAGGACGTGGTGGCGGGTGACTGTAGTCCCAGCTACTTGGGAGGTTGAGGCAGGAGAATGGCGTAAACCCGGGAGGCAGAGTTTGCAGTGAGCCGAGATTGCGTCACTGCACTCCAGCCTGGGCCACAGAGCGAGACTCTGCCTCAAAATAAATAAATAAATAAATAAATAAAAAATAAATAAAAGCAGATCTATAGCTTGTCTGATTCCTCTATTTGTTTGCATGCCGTGGACCATGAAAGAAAGCATTTTTAAAACGTATTTGCTCTGTTTCTTTCCCCCCAGTCTTGTCAGCCTGACTCCTTTTCCCTAATTAGGACTCCACATATATTTCATATATAAATGTGAAAAAACTCAGCAAAAGAGAAACTTCCAAAGAGGTGGCATAGAATTCAGGTTTAAATGTCATCTTCAGGTAAAAGCAAAGAAAGAAGACTGTGAGGGAGATTATTTATGGAAATGTGACCAGAAAAATCACAGTAAACAAGGGTGGTATTGCAGATTTAAATTTGTGCCTTTTCAAATGATAAGATTCCATTGTCATTTAAAGTCATCCTTTTTCTAATACAGAGAGAAATACACACCTACAAATGGAGATTTCCTTTATCAATGTAAATTTACCTTACAAAAGGTGGCTTCTACTTTGTTTTCAGAACTATTCCTATCTTTTCTGTTTCTCAAAATAATCAGCACAACATAATCCTATGCTAAAGAGACATATTTTGATGTGGTATATTCCAGTCTCCTACAGTCACATTTTGGAATGGCATATTCTGGTCTCTTATAACATGTCGATTTCAAATGTTGGAGTTATTTTAAAGAAATTATGTCTGCTATTTCTGAATTGAATAACTCAGAATATGTCTAGTTTAAAAACATCTAAACGTTTAGAATTTGAAGGCAGGCTAACAAAACAGAACAAGCACTAAACTGGGAGCTAGAAAACCTTGTAAACCTGTATTAGTCAATCTCCCTGTGTTTTGGTTTCTCATATTAAAAATAAGAAGGTTGAACTACATTATTGTGGTTTGAAAAGTTTCTTTATTGATCTATTATCTGCAATTCTGTAATTTTATTTTATTTTTCTCAGTAATTACTATTTTTTTTAAAACATATAAGATGCCTATAGGTCTTTAAATAATATATTAGTATTTATAAAAACACTTGACTATTACAAACATTTTGTATCAGCAAAACTTAGTATTGTTTAAGAATGGAAGCAAAATTGGTTATTTTGTCTGTTAACCCAAAATATCTGAGATAGGTCTCAGTCAATTTAAAAAGTTTATTTTGCCAAGGATAAGAATGCACCCGTGACAGAGCCTCAGGGGTCCCTGATAATATGTGCCCAAGGTGATCTGGGCACAGCTTCATTTTATACATTTTAGGGAGACATGAGACAGCAATTAATATATTTAAGATGTACATTGGATTGTTCTGTAAAGGTGGGACAACTCAAAGTGGGGAGGGGGGTCTTCCAGGTCATAGGTAGATAAGAGACAAATGGTTGCATTCTTTTGAGTTTCTGACTGGCCTTTCCAAAGAAAGCAATCAGATGTGCATTTATCTCAGTGAGCAGAGGAATGACTCTCAGGCCTCTGAGCCCAAGCCAAGCCATTGCATCCCCTGTGACCTGCACGTATATACGCCCAGATGGCCTGAAGTAACTGAAGAATCACAGAAGAAGTGAAAATGCCCTGTCCCTGCCTTAACTGATGACATTCCACCACAAAAGAAGTGAAAATGACCGGTCCTTGCCTTAAGTGATGACATTACCTTGTGAAATTCCATTTCCTGGCTCATCCTGGCTCAAAAAATCTCCCCCACTGAGCACCTTGTGACCCCCCCACTCCTGCCCGCCAGAGAACAACTGCCTTTTGACTGTAATTTTCCTTTATCTACCCAAATCCTATAAAACGGCCCCACCCCTATCTCCCTTCGCTGACTCTCTTTTCGGACTCAGCCCACCTGCACCCAGGTGATTGAAAAGCTTTATTGCTCACACAAAGCCTGTTTGGTGGTCTTTTCACAGGGACACGCATGACAATGGCTTTTAATAGAAGGGGAGGCAGGTTTGCCCTAAACAGTTCCCAGCTTGACTTTTCCCTTTAGCTTAGTGGTTTGGGGGTCTAAAATTTTACTTTCCTTTCACATTTCCCCTCTTTTCTTTTTAAAATCTATCAGAAAAAGCATTTAAAAAAAAAAAAAAAAAAAAAAAGAGTCTCTGGTCTCAGTTTTCATCTGATTTCTCATGGCTAGGATGGTTTATTCCTAGAAGGGTAAGTCCCACATTGTTAGGAAAACTCATTTTTAGAAGATTGTGAAGTCTCACATCCTGTGAAGAGCAAATAGCAAGAGAAAGGGGGAAAACAACAACAAATGAAAGATAAAAATTCTGGAAAGTCAATGTAGGCCATGTAACTCTGAAGTTCATACCATCAGTGGGCAGGTATGAGAGTGGCTTATGTATGTAAACAAGTTGCTTTTATTTTCTTATGAAGTTTAAGTTGCCTAGCTTCAGTTTTCAGGGCTTTAAGAAAGCCCAGCTTACTTTTCAGTGACTTAAAATTAGAAAAAAATGTTAAAAAATAAAAGACAGAAGGAAAAGAAACGGAAAACATTATATTGGGGACTTGTAACCAGAAAAAGTTTTAGAATGTAGTCCAAACTGTAGAAAATAATAAAAATTGAAAAGCCTTATGCAAGACTAGAATCTAGTAACAGGTGTACTAAGTTGATTTTGAAACATAATTTTCTTCTCTCCAGTCCCCATCTTCAGTAAAGACTAATTATAGTACAAACTCATTTAGAAAATAAGTTTTAGTCTTATGATACTTGGCCTGAGTATTTTCATAAAGTGAGAAAAAATAATTATTTGCCATATAGGTTCCTTTTTTTTTTTTTTTTTTTTTTTTTTTGGCTTTGCTGCAACTTAATTCCATAAAGAATCTCAGATTTGGCTTTAATGCCTTAAGCTCATTCTGTGCCTACAAATACCCATATTAGTTGGGTGAATTCCTCACTTTGAGACTACAGGAAAACTTGGGGCTCTTGGGCCTGTCAGAAAGTGACATTCTTTACCTACCATAGGTCAGGAATCTGTACAGGGCTGCATAGACAAGGTATGATGCCAGTTTTTTCTTCCCAAGGGGCTTTTATTGGCTCTATAAGTTAACTTTAATTCCTTAAAGAGCCTGTATCTGAAAGTATCCCATTCAAGTCAAGACACCGGTAAAATAACTAGTGTTTCCAATTGTGTCCCGTTACAAAAGAAAACAGATTCTTACTGCACTTCTGTAAATAACTACATTGCCGTAAGTAAAGAATACTCACAAGTACTTTCCAAATTTTGTATAAATCAGGTAGAGAGAAATATGTTCCATATTTTGGTTATCTGAGTATACTTTACCCAATTGTTAAAAGCTGCAAATAGCTCAAAAGAACAGTTTTCTCGGCTCTGAAAAACAGAGGATCAGCAACATTTAAAGCAAAAAGTCATAAAAGGCTTATGTCAGTCTTCTATTAGTTTAGTTTATGCAGTTAACTCCTGTTCTGCTTGAAACTCATGAACATTTTAACTCTCCTTGGGAGCCTTGGAAGTTTTCTCTGTATTCTAGTGTAACAATCTCCAAAGCTATCAGAAACTTGCATTTGAGAGCACCTGTCAGAATCCTATAGCTGATTATAAAAACATCTTTGGAAAAGGATAAAAGTAAAAAGAACTGTGGATGACAAGCTTTAGAACAGGCATAGCTAAAGACACAATTGACAAGGAAATTTGTTTACTTCTATGGCACACACCGATTTTACGTAATAATCATAATTACTACTGATAACATATGCTAAGACATATTAGAATCACAGGAATTTCATACAATTCTGGAACACACAATAATAATACATTTATATAAATATAATCCCAAGAAGGTTAAACATTGTTTCATATTTGACAATACCTCCTGTATGATTTTATTATATCAAATAAGCCAAATATGTCTCTTTTGGACTTCAGGAAACCAAAATACAAAAATTAATGAAGACTGAAGTTAGAATTTGATTTTGGAAAGTTTGTTGAATACAAAAAGTTTAAAACACTTTATATTGCCAGAATAGAATCACAGGTCATTGTAAAATAAGTCATTCATTTAGTAATAACTCATTCAAAGTAATAACCCACAGATTTCAAAAAAAAGGTGGAAACCTTTATTTTTATTTTTTTTATTTTTTTATTTTTTTATTTTTTTATTATTATTTTTTTTTGAGATGGAGTCTCGCGCTGTCGCCCAGGCTGGAGTACAGTGGCCGGATCTCAGCTCACTGCAAGCTCCGCCTCCCGGGTTCACGCCATTCTCCGGCCTCAGCCTCCCGAGTAGCTGGGACTACAGGCGCTGCCACCTCGCCGGGCTATTTTTTGTATTTCTTAGTAGAGACGGGGTTTCACCGTGTTAGCCAGGATGGTCTCGATCTCCTGACCTCGTGATCCGCCCATCTCGGCCTCCCAAAGTGCTGGGATTACAGGCTTGAGCCACCGCGCCCGGCCAACCTTTATTATTTGAGAGAGGAGAATTAGTTTTCCAAACAATAATCCTTAATAAAGACAGTGTAAGGTCAATTAAACATGTCTCTCAACATTTTGTAAACAATCTATAAAATTGATCATCTTGACCATACAATATAATTTCTATTAACCTTCTTGTAATCTTTGTAATTTTGTATTAAGGAGTGGGTTAATGCTCCAATAAAACCTTGTTAATCAGTCACAGAGGCCCAGATGTTGGTTTTGCATCAGTGTGGCTTTGATATTAATAGTTAATTTCTAGAGAAACTGAACTAATTTTATCTCTTAAAGCCAGCCCTTACAAGCTTATGTGCCCACCTCTTCCATGATAGCCCTTGGGCCCTGAGGAGTTGAAAAGTTTTTTCTTTTATTTATTTTTTGGTGGGGGACAGAGTTTTGTTCTTTTCGCCCAGGCTGGAGTGCAATGGCGTGATCTCAGCTCACTGCAACCTCCGCCTCCCAGGTTCAGGCAATTCTCCTGCCTCAGCCTCCCAAGTAGCTGGGATTACAGGCGCCCTTCATGACGCCCAGCTAATTTTTGTATTTTTAGTAAAGATGGGGTTTCACCATGTTGGCCAGGCTGGTCTCAAACTCCTGACCTCAGGTGATCCACCCACCTGGGCCACCCAAAGTGCTGGGATCAGGCGTGAGCCACCATTCCTGGCCAAGTTGAACAGTTTTCATATTTGGCTCTGTGGCTCACAAACTCAGTTTATTTTGAATGGCATCTTCTACCAGTTTTGAAGATGAGACTTTAATTGCTGTCAGTGTTTAAGATTTTAGCAGGACACTGTCCTTTTTAGGTCCAAGAGTCAAAGTCCTGTAACTCAATGGCACAAGGACTTTAAAGGCACATACAGAAAGTTCCATGGATGTAATAACCTTAGGTAAAAAAAAAAAAATCTCAATTTCTTTCTAAGCAAACTAAAACTTAATAATAATGGCATAAGAATTATTTCAACAAAATATAAAATCTGGTTTTTTAGCCAGTTACCAAAAGACAAAATAAAATAATGTTATGCCCAGACCGTTTATTCCCCGAAGAAGACCACCAGAGTCCAGAGTCAAAGCTAAGCAGCAAGGATCTTTATTACAGGTTCGAACCTGGAACTCTCCCTCGCTCGAGAAATGAGACGGGCAGGAGAGCTCCCCCACTGAGCTCCGAACAATGTTATATAGTCTAAGAAAAGTGGGCATAGAGTTATTATACAAATCAGATATATGATTGGCTAGTGTTTGAACAAGGCGATTTGGCTAACTATGATTGGTTCCCGCCATTTCTGATATTTTGGTTCAAACTTTGAGGCGGGAGAGCAGGTTTATGGCAGCAAGAGTTTATCTTACTTAAACACGTCTTGTGACCTTGCCTCAGAACTTACAAAATCTCTGGTATGTGCAAAACAAAATCTCTGGTACGTGCAGAAAACCAGGTACTCACAGAACTTACGAAATCTCTGGTATGTGCAAAGATTAGAGAGCAGAACGAGGGTGTAGCGGGTGGGGGGCGGGTACACATCTATCTTTGTGTCCTTTCAATAACTTCTGCAGTGCACAGAATACTATATTGGAAGAAAATATTTCGTTTAGACCTTCAAAAAAAACATTGTTAGCATTAGGCCACAACAAATAGAACCTGAGGGGGTGGGGTGGTGGGGGGAACTTGTATGAGCTTGAGAATTAGTTGAGGGAGAGAGTCATTATTTCAGGCCTTTTGAAGGGGGAAAGAAAACTGAAAATGGTGAGACAATTAAAGCTTTTGGGTTAAAAAGTTAAAATATTTTATAGCTTATTAAGAATAAATTAATCCCTTAAGAAAATGTCATTGTTCTAACCGATTCTTTAGTGTATGAGTGTTTTTACATCAATAACCCAATCTCTAGAGAGACTATTATAAATTATTTACCTTTACTTATAGACAACTTGATATGAAACATTTTATGACAGGCTTGGGTTTCTCTTTTATCCTAGGCATTCCTCTGTCTTAAATAACCATTTATTTTATTTTAAGACAAAAATGTATCATACAAGATGCTTTCTCATATAAAATTATTTTCCTTTTAACCTTTCCTGCCACAAATACCTCTTTATGACATTTTTTACATTGACCTTATTCACTGATTGCCTTTACCTAATTTTATAACAAACTTTAAAGTTTGAATTACACAAAAATTAGCTTTCTTTAAATAAAATCCCAGGTTGTTTTAAAAAAGTATTTTCCTATTGTTTAAAGAAAATTGGAAATGACTCAGACATTTAATGAATACCTATTATTTTGCTTAATATAACATTAGATTTTATATTATATGACAAGTTTACTTATAATTATTCCATTTCATTTACCAAATTATTATTTTTTAATAGTTTAACCAGATTACTTATGAAAACTGTGATAGTTATTACTTAAAGCTGTTTCCTTGTTAACCACTTTTATAACCTGTGAATTTTAGGTTTTCCTAAGCAAAAATTTTAAGGTTAGATAATTTTTTTTTTTTTTTGTCAATAAGTCAGAATTTTGTCGTTTTCATTAACTGAACAATATTAAATGCCTTATTAATTAAATTTTATGTAAACGAAGATAATTCTATTTCGAGCTGCATTCACAGCTTTATAACACTCACACCAAATTTTGACATCTAGCAAAGACAACGTGTATTAACAATTCTCAAGGCATTTCTAATTCTATTTCACCAATATTTTTAAAAATAGCTTATTTATTAAATATTTACTTAAGTCACAGGAACTTTAAAAAACACTTGGCTTAAAGTCTCTATTTTTCTGGTAATGTATTTGATTTAAGCATTTTAAGCCAATTAATTAGAGCTATTTTATACATTTTTAGTAGTGAAACATCATATACATGATACATAAATGTATAGATGTATTAGATACACAGATAGAAGTAAATCTTATAGATTCATAAGGCCTCTATTTTTTCCTCCTATTTTAGACTTCCAATTTCCTCTTTTATTACCCCAGGCAATTGTCAGCTAGAAGGCCCTAAATTTACATATTAAAGGACTCTTAGGTAAAAAATAGGATAGTGAAATTTACATCTCAAAATACAGAGAGAAAGTCTGGTCATGCTAGAGGGAGATTAAAGATAGATGCCAAATCAAACATAAATTTATAGAAATCTATCATAGGATTGTAAAAGGAGATCAATTTTATTTAGATAGAGTCTACCTGCCTTTTAACTGGATTTCTGAGTTCTGAGCAGAGCCCACACTGAATCCTGGGTCTCCAAAAAGGAAGAATTATTATGAGGCTAGACCATGCGATGTTTTTACAGTGCACTTTAGTTTTTTTGATTGTTTGTTGGTTTTTTAACAAATACATGTTTAAGTGTCTAAACTACACTCTTCTTTAAAAACTTGTAAGATACAATGAATTTCTCTGAATTTCTCTTCAAAGGTTCAGCCTGTTAACTTCCTTGTTCTTTGTTCTTAAACGCAACTTTCTTGTTCTCCCTGCCTCCTTACCTCTAGTTATTCTAAATAACCTTCCCAAGCCGGGCGCGGTGGCTCACGCCTGTAATCCCAGCACTTTGAGAGGCCGAGGTGGGTGGATCACCAGGTCAGGGGATTGAGACCATCCTGGCTAACACGGTGAAACCCTGTCTCTACTAAAAATATTTAAAAAATTAGCCGGGCGTGGTGGCGGGCGCCTGTAGTCCCAGTTACTTTGGAGGCTGAGGCAGGAGAATGGTGTGATCCCGGGAGGCGGAGCTTGCAGTGAGCCGAGATCGTGTCACTGCACTCCAGCCTGGGAGCCAGAGCAAGACTCAAAAGCAAAAACAAAAAAAAAACAAGCTTCCCATCAGCTCTAATCAATAACTCATATCTGTTCCCCTTAGTTACCCACTCTGCACCTGTTCTACCCTTCGAAATCACGTGTCCTACCATTGTAACTCACACATCCCCCTTCCCTTCCTTATTTGGGAAAATATTCACAAACAGCCAATCAGGTCAGTTTAGATTGTGCAGTCCAACCCCAGCCCATGGGGGTGACATAGAGGTAGAGATCCTGCATTAGACATAAAAAACTCCTTCCCTCCTTCATTCATCATCTCTTTATCTACGACCTGGAAGCTCCCTCCCCTCTTCAAGTTGTCCTGCATTTCCAGATTGAGCCAATGTACAATTTATATATATTTATTAATGCCTCATGTCTCCCCAAAATGTATAGAATGAAGCTGTGCCCCGACCACCTTGGGCACATGTCATCAGGACCTCCTGAGGCTGCGTCACAGGTGTGTCCTTAACTATAGCAAAATAAACTTTCTATATTGATTGGCCCCGTCTCAGATATTTTGTGTTAACAATTTGGTGACCACAGAGGGACTCTGAATGGAGGTGGCCTTGACTTTTGACAAATCTCCGATGGGTGCTTGGAACTAGCTTGAAATTCCCTTATGGCTCAAACTAATAAAACCATTTGCTGAGGCCTGGGAGCTCCTCTCCCTCCAGAAAAATCCCTGATCTCCCAAAATTTGGCTGAGATCTAAAGTTTATTTTTTCTGTACAATGCTTTTTCTGGAGATTTACGTGCTTCCAACGAGGAAGGCAAGTTTTTCCACTTTCATGACAATGCAAGGCAGGTAACTCCTTTCTGGAGTTTGAGCTCACTTCCAACAGAGAAGGCAAGTTTGAGTTTTTTCCAGGTTCCAGGACAGTAGATAGCAGTCTTCAGCCTGCAACTCCTCCCTAGGTAAATAGCTGAATTGAGGTTTTTATCTTAGCTAAAGTTAAGATGAACAACCAGCTGGTCTTAGTTCCCTCTTTACCATTACAGCACTCAGTAATTGTATAATTTATGCATCATTTGTTTTGCTTAATTTTTGTTGTTGTTGTTATTGTTGTAGTTTGTTCCTGTTTTTCCTGTTGTTTCCGTCTTTTTTGCATTGGTTTGACCAACTCTATCTGACATAATCAAATCCGATATAAAGTTCAAATTTATGGGAAACAAGGCCTCTGAAGTGGCTAAATTCCTGCACAAAAAGGTCGGGGCGGGGAGTAGAAAAAAAAGCTAGCCAAAAGAAAAAAAAACAAAAAAGAAAGATTTTTAATTAGACTATTTAAGTGGCTTTACTTACATAACAAGGCCACCTTTTTGCTAGCGAAACCAAACTGAAAGAGCAATGGTTGTTGCCCCATGCTGCAATTCTGTTGTAGCTAAGGTTCTCCCTTCTTTTTTCCCATGACAGTCTGGGTTTGATTCCTAAATCAAGTCCTTTCTGAGTTGATACTTGTTTCTTTTGAAATATCAGCAGTTTGTCCTAGCTAAAATATGGTAATGAGATTTTAAAAGATTTTTTTTAAATAAACTCAATGGTTAAAAGTCAGCTTAACTAAAAGCTAGCATCAAAGATATGTGCGTGTGTGCATGTGTGTGTTCGTATTTATGAGGCTTTTATGTTTTTTTCTCTTATGATCTTGTCGTTTTTGAAAAAAAGTTTTCTTTTTCTTCTCAGTTGACTAAATTATATTTTCTTCATTTACCTCTGCTGTCTCACCTTTCTCTTGCAATTTTTTTTTTTTTTTTTCCTTTGCTTCATGAGGGACCTAAAATAGTTTGTAAGAGCCTGGGATTCCTTAAAGTAAACAGAGAAGGCATCAGGCTCCCTTCTAGGGAGAAACCTCTGTTTTTACTTATGGAACCCCAAGTATGTAAACAGATAAGATCATCTCAGATCAAACTGCTTGCTTTTATATTGTGTTACTCGATTTCTTGACTGAAATAGTTATTCCAACAGAAACTACTCTTGCGTTTGTACGACCCCTGCTGCGCCCCTACGGTAGGCAGAGCCCAAGCTCCTGCCTGGCGGTGGGTCCGGGGTCCAGGCACCACGTCAATGGCGGTTCTGCAGAACATGTGGTCCAGGGTACTGGCACTAGGTCAATGGCGGCTCCGCAGAACACGTGGACCGGGCCTCAGCCCATACCCCAAGCAGACAGCATTATGGAACATCTGCCTTACTTCTGCCGGGGCCAAGTGGTGCGAGGCTTCAGATGCGGCGCCAAGCAGCTGGGCATCTCTGCAGGTAATTTTCCTAAGCAAGTGGTAAAGAATCTTCCAGCTAATATACCCACTGGCATCTACCCTTCATGTATGATCATCCCTGTTATCTAATAGGGTTCTTCATCCTCCACCATCCCCCAGGTGATGTCTGACTACCTGGCTTGCCCTCAGCAATGGTCTTGTTTTGTTGGTTTAGCCAGAATCTCCCCTTATATCTGATGTTTCAAATTGATTCAAATTTTAGTAATTGTTTTATCCGCAGACACCTAGCCTCTTCTTTGGATATAAATTCCCACTTTTTTTTTTTTTTTTTTTTTTTTTAATCAGAATGGAGTTCAATCTCTCTCCTCTACTGCAAAATCCTATTGTGGTGGTAACCATACCTACTATGATAGTCTTTCTAGATATAATCTGCCTTACCATTCTATAACAAGTGTCATAAATAATCTTTTAACATCACCTAGCATTATATACAAACAAGAAAAAAAAAACAGAATAAGTATGATTAAAATTAAGAGAAGAGAAGAAAGAGGGAAACCTCTTTCTTCCCTGCATAGAATCTTTCTTCCCTGCATAGAAGCCATTAAGGTAGCTCCAAAAACCTCGGTACACTTCTACGGTAGTTTTGGTAGTTTGAAAACACTAATTAACGTTTCTTTGAAGGTGATTAAAAGTTAATAGTCAAACAGGTCTGCGACAATACTTTTCATACGAACATGACTTTATAGTAGCAAGGGAGCTACCATTACCCTCTTAAATTTTTAAGTCTCAGACTTTATGGGACTACTGGGACACTGCCTTCTAACATGTGTGTTAAAACTATCTTGATACATAATATGGTAGTAGAAAAGAAACAGAACAAAATTCTGCAGTTATTAGAAGTCTTATATTCTTTTCCAGCCTGCTTTTATTGGGTGGAGATGGGGGATGTCAATTATAAGTAAGCAGGTATGCATAGATTTCTATTTTTGCTTTACAAAAAGGGAAAAATAACAGATTTACACTTATGTCAGTGATAAGTCAGAAAATGTTCTCAAAGTGGAGAATGGCTGTGTTTTCTTGAACTTCTAAAGATAAAGTGTTTGGTATGAGGTGAAAATCTGTCATAAATATAGTAATAACTTGTGATATGCTTCAATTTGGACAGAATGAGGCCTTCTTCTGCATTTAATTCATTCAGTGTTTACACTTTCTGAGATGACATCTGTACAGTATAGCATTAAACTGTCACAATCAATGCAATAAAATATTAATATGGAAATAGGTATTTTAAATGAAAGAAGATAACTGAATAACTGCTGCAAATTCTCACTCTGGGTGATATACTTGGAAAAGTCACACTTTGAGTACAAAAAAAAATCATTTCTTTAAAATATCATATTTACCATATTTACCTATGACTTGTTCTTTCATACATTAAATTAGCATTAATATACTTTAGCAATTAAAAATACTACCTAGCCAGGCGTTGTGGCTTACGCCTGTAATCCCAGCTTTGGATTTGGGAAGCCAAGGCAGGCTGATAACTTGAGACCAGGAGTTCCAGACCAGCCTGGCTAACATAGTGAAATCCTGTCTCTACTGAAAAATACAAAATTAGCTGTATGTGGTGGCACACGCCTGTAATCCCAGCTACACGGGAAGCTGAGGCAGAAGAATCACTTGAACCTGGAAGGCAGAGGTTGCAATAAACCAAGATTGTGTCACTGCACTCCAACCTGGGTGACAAAGCAAGACTCCACGTCAAAAAAAAAAAAAAAAAAAAAGTACTACAAACCATGTTTAGCTGGGATGAATTTTATGTTTGTACTTGTTATGATGAAAAGTTTTCTTAAGCAATTATGAGAAAATACCAAATAAAAAAGCTTTTAACTTACTGAAGAAAATTTCCTGTTTTTTTTTTTTTCTTTTTTAAAAGAATTTAGAACTTTAATAATTTATAGCAAAAAGGTCTACTGGTGATTACAAATGACTTTTACTTCTCCATTCAAGGAAACCTGATGAGACACCTTTTTGATATTTTTATTATTTAGTATTTTTGTATGCACTTTGATGTGATAAAAATATATTTATATTATGTTATTCTAAAATCCAACCCTCTGAATGATTCAAAATAGCTTTGTCTTACTTTAGACATAATTTTCTATAATTATACTAAAATCATCTAATTTCGTTTGCTTCATAGTAAAATAGAAACTAAAGTTTCTCTAGAACTATATCAAATGTAATTTAATAAAGTACTGAAAATACTGTTAAAATATATTACCAATTGTCAATTATTCAAAAAATTCTTGGCCGGGCACGGTGGCTCACGCCTGTAATCCCAGCACTTTAGGAGGCCGAGGCAGGCACATCACGAGATCAGGAGATGGAGACCATCCTGGCTAACATGGTGAAACCCCATCTCTACTAAAAATCCAAAAAAATTAGCCGGGCGTGGTGGCGGGCCCCTGTAGTCCCAGCTACTCGGGAGGCTGAGGCAGGAGAATGGCGTGAACCCAAGAGGCGGAGCTTGCAGTGAGCCGAGATCGCACCACAGCACTCCATCCTGGGAAACAGGGCTGTACTCCATCTAAAAAAAAAAAAAAATTATTAAGATGCTATGTGCAAAGATATTGTAAAGTGTAAGGATGAGCTTTGATTTTCTGCTCTTAGACTTTGGAATTGGGTTAAAATATAGCTTCCTTTTGGCTCGTAGTCTTTTATCATATTATAACAAATTATTATAATCATTTGACAACTTTGTATATTAAGTACTAGAAACAATGCTACCTAATATTTATTGAAAATGTCTATGTTCCAGTGACTTTCTGAAGTACCTATTTAAGTATTTTTATCATTCAATTCTTGCAATGGGCCAGTGAGCTAGGCGCTATTATTAGCTCCATTTTACAGATGACTAAACAAAGGCAGAGAGAAGTTTAGTAACTTGCTTCATGTGACAGTTAATTTTATGTGTCAACATGACTGGGCCATTAGGTGCCCAAATATTTGATTAAACATTATTCTGTATGTTTCTGTAAGGATGTTTTTGAATAAAATTAACATTTAAATCAGTGGACTGGGTAAAGCAGATTGCCTTTTAAAATGTAGGTGGGCATCATTCAGTTTGTTGAAGGCCCGAATAGAACAGAAGCGTTACTCTCTCTCACCTAAATGAGAGAAATTCTCCTGCCTTAAGATTTTCAAACTGGGATATCAGCTATTCTTGATTCTACAACAGTTTCGGACCACCAGACGGGAACTGAAACGTTGACTCTGTGGATTTGGACTTGTCAGCCTACATAATTACATGTGCAAATTCCTGATAATTAATAAATAAACATCATAAATAGCCTGTTTATTCTGTTTCTCTGGAGAATCCTGACTAGTACATCTTAGGTCACACAGTAATTAAAGAAGGGCACTAAGCTTTGAACTCAAGGTATCTGTATTTATTTGCCGCCTTTTTTTTTTTTTTTTTTTTTTTTTCAGAGTTTTATTTTTTTTTTCCATGTTTTTTTTTTTTTTTTTTTTTTTTGACAGAGTTTCATTCTTATTGCCCAGGCTGGAGTGCAGTGACGCAGTGACGCGATATCGGCTCATGGCAACCTCCGCCTCCCGAGTTCAAGCGATTCTCCTACTTCAGCCTCCCGAGTAGCTGAGTAACTGAGATTACAGGCACCCGACACCATGCCTGGCTAATGCTGTATTTGTATTTGTAGTAGAGTCGGGGTTTCTCCATGTTGGTCAGGCTGGTCTCGAACTCCCGGCCTCAGGTGATCCGCCCGCCTCGGTCTCCCAAAGTGCTGGGATTACAGGCGTGAGCCACCGCGCCTGGCTATTTGCCTTCTTAAACCTTCCGTTTTATTGTGTTTTCTAAAACAATGTAAGATAATTACTGATTTGATCTTGTTGACAGGCTGTCAAATCTTTATAAATAATTGTATCATAAACCCGTTGCCACCCCAAATACACTCTTCTCCAAGGTAAAAATCCGAAGTCATCTTAATTCCTACTTTGACATATTTTTGAAAATTTACCTTATGCTGCTCTTGATAATGCCTTGTCCACATTTGCCATGTTCTTACTAACAAGTACTGCTCAGAACTGGACATGCCTGATGTGCTCAAGAGAGAATGTATTAAAACTATAACCTCCTTTTATTTAATCCCTATTTCTTTTAATAAAGTCTAATAATTTATTTGTTTACTTGTTTATTTAGCAGTCACATCACACTGTCTACAGTTACTAACATTTTGGTCAATTAAAAATCCTAGTTTCCCTTCCCCATCATTCAAAAACAAATTACTTTCCAACAGTGTCTTTCTCATCTTACACTTACATGTTTTTAAAGGATAAAATATGGAATTTCCATTCATAGATGAGAAAACTGAGTGCTGCTCATATAACTTTTCAGAGGAACAGCCAAGAGTAAAATTCCTATCTTTTGACTATTATCTTAGTATTTAATAAATTATTTGCCAATGTTAAATTATTTTATAAGACATTAATATGTATCAGTCTTATTTTGTTTTCTTAAAGGTAATTTGCCTATTATTCCTAGGTACTTTTTATATTTTCTCTTTTTCTTTGATTTTTATCGTGTTTACGATTTTCTTATCCTTCTTGGTATTTGTAAGACTTCCTTAATCTATGGCTCGATAGCGCTTGCCAGTTTTTGGCAAACTGCCAACGGTTATTTTTCCAAATATTGTTTGTCGTTTCTGCACATTCCTCTCTCTCCTCTTTTATGTTTTGGTAAAACATAAAAGTAAAATTAAATTTACGTTAGGCCTTGTCACTATTACAGATAGGTAGGTAGGTAGATAGATAGATAGATAGACAGACAGACAGACAGATAGATAGATAATATATGCAACCCTGCCTCCCATTTTGGTTCCTAAATAAGATGGATACAAAGATGAAAAGCTACATACCTCCCTGACATTTTGCCTACAAGGAAATTTCTTTGGGGCCTCAAGATCTTTACCCTGAAACATTTCTGTTAAAGTTCACCATGGCAGTGTGATAGTTTATCTTCACGTGTGCAGAGACATAGGTAAGAACTCAAAGTAATCCCTCTGCCCACATGAGAGAAATAGATATCTAATTGTTTCCTCTGCCCTATTGTCTACTTTATCTTTTGTAAAAATGCAGATTCATTGAGCCAGACAAAGGCATGAAGAACTATTTTTCCCTACCTCGCCCCACATAAAAATTCTGTTATTTCTCAATATCCCACCCTTTTCCCTTTAAAAATATTGAAGCCCTCAAAATC
The DNA here is from genome assembly GCF_008728515.1 of Papio anubis. Lineage (NCBI taxonomy): Eukaryota > Metazoa > Chordata > Mammalia > Primates > Cercopithecidae > Papio > Papio anubis. The sequence continues at coordinate 63,776,433 of NC_044996.1, forward strand.
ATCTTCAGAGAAAGCCACATAACTTTCTCTCAAGAACGTGTCCTTAACTTTAACAAATAGACCTAAAATGATTGAGACTTGTCAATCATTTTCTTTGATTGACTGTATATAATAGTATATATATTATATATAATAGCATATATTATATATATAATACATATTATATTGACTATACATTATAGTGTATATATAGCCAATCAAGGAATATATATTATATATACCTTTATATATGTATATATAGTATACACATAAGTATCTTTTTTGCATTTAAATCAGTTTTAGTATCTATTGTCTATTATCATAATCCATTATTATTTTCTTTTGCTTGTTAATTTTTTATGTGTCTAATTATATTGAATGCTGAAGATTCTACATTAAAAATTGGCAAAATAATTTTAGGCTTTATAATTTTATCATTATTCAGATAGGATTCACGTTTTCTTCTGGCAAGTGTTTAAATATACTGGTAATCCCAGATCATCTTCATCTAGTTTCAGAAACTAAGTAATTTGAAACCAGACATCAGACATTGTTACACTAAATATTTCGGGTTTATATTTGCATCTAGGACATAACATTTCAGTAGTGCAGTTCAAATCGTGGTGGGTTTTTAGGGCCTTTATCTCGTGGTAGGTGCCGAACTTCAGTTGAGATTTTTGTTTCTTTAAATCTGAATAAGTGTCAAATTCTGTTCATTTTCTTGACTACTTAGCAGCCTCTTTAAGAAAACTAGCCATAAATCCCAAGCTTTTTCTTCTGGTTTTTCTTCAACACTGAGATTATTCTGGATAACTTTCTACTACCTTGGTAGCACTCAAATGACTTTAAATTGCTGTTTATTTTTAAAGTTTACTCTTGCTGTTCTGACTTCAATGTAAAGTTTGGTATTCTTAAGAGTACAGCATGATTAATTAATTTTTATATGTGTGTACAATCCTATTACCACTACGTGTATTAAAGTAGACTCTTTCCACTCTAAAGAAGAAATGGTAATATATTCCTTTTCCTTACCCATAGCAAGAGTCATGGCTGAGGGCCCTATAGAAAAGGAGAGATTAACAATAAAAGAGCATGCAAATGTATTTGTTATAAGTTGGATGTTACACAGAAATGAAGACCCAAAGAGGTAAAACTGTGTGTTTGTATGTGTGCGTGTGTGTGTGTCTGTGCCTGTATGTATATACACATATTTGTACACAAATATATACATATACAAATATGTGTGTTTATATATATTTATGCACACGCACATATATATACACACACTCACACATATTTGTTGTTGTTTTCTTAGAAACAGAATCTCTTTCACCAAAGCTGGAGTGCAGTGACATGATCATATCTCACTGTAGCCTCAAACTTCCGGGCTCAAGTGATTCTCCCACCTCAGCCTCTCAAGCGTGGGATTACAGGTGAGGGTCCCAGCACTTGACCCCAGAAAACTGTACATTTTTATAACCGGTCATGCAGAAGTATGATTGGAGGACAAAGGGTGTGATCTAATGGTAATAAATTATGAAAACCTAACAAGGTCTATCTGTTAATATTTTTCTTGGCTTCTTTGGGTGCCGTTCCTTTCCTCTGGGTATAGGTAGGATCTGTTGGGAATAAAGATCTACTTTAGAAAAAGGTCAGATAGTTTTGTTTTGTTTTTGTTTGTTTGTTTGTTTGTTTGTTTGTTTTTTAATGGCCTGCTTTAGGGGAGAAAAAAAAAGAAAGACAAAGGAAATGAGACAACGACTTTCCTATTTTTGCTGTTTCCTTAAATGCTAAGGTGCCATATTTTGTACTGTGACCTGAATTTTACTCCACCATGACAGAAGTCTCCTCGTGTCACCTCTCAGTTGATACCCCCTCAAAGGGAATCACTATTCTGACCTCTAGTACAATAGAGCAGTTTTGCTTATTCTTGAACTTCAAATAAATGGAATCATACAGTATTAAGCTTATAGTGTCTTGCTTCTTTTACTCAAGTTTATATCGTTGAGATTCATTTATGCTGTAGCTTGTAATAGTTTTTTTTTTTTTTTTTTGAGACGGAGTCTCGCTCTGTCGCCCAGGCTGGATTGCAGTGGCCCGATCTCGGCTCACTGCAAGCTCCGCCTCCCGGGTTCACGCCATTCTCCTGCCTCAGCCTCCGGAGTAGCTGGGACTACAGGCGCCCGCCACCACGCCCGGCTAGTTTTTTTTTGTATCTTTTAGTAGAGACGGGGTTTCATCGTGTTAGCCAGGATGGTCTCGATCGCCTGACCTCGTGATCCGCCCGTCTCGGCCTCCCAAAGTGCTGGGATTACAGGCTTGAGCCACAGCGCCCGGCCGCTTGTAATAGTTTATTATTTTCTTTTTTTAGACTCTGACACCTAGGGTGGATCGCAGTGGTGTGATCACAGCTCATTACAGCCTCGACCTCCTGGGTTCAAGCAATCCTTTTGCCTCAGCCTTCTGAATATCTGGGACCACAGGTGTGCACCGTTACACTTGGCTAATTTTTTTTTTTTTTTTTACTTTTTGTAGAGACAGGGTTTCACTATTTTGCCCAGGCTGGCCTCTAACTTCTGGGCTCAAGGGATCCTCCTGCCTCAACCTACCAAAATGTCAGGATTACAGATGTGAGCCACTTTGCCTTGCCAATTTTTCTATTGCAGTCTTGCATCCCATGGTATAAATATATAAAAATGTATTTATTCATTCTACTATTGATAAAAGTTTGAGTTGTTTTCAAACTTTTTGGCTGTTTACAAAGCCTACATTAATATTTTTGTACATTATTTTAGTAGCTAAAAATAAAAGTTTCTGTTAGGTAATGTGGAATTTTTGTATGATAACATATGCTTATATTGATATTTAATACATGCTGCTAATAGCTTTTGAAAGTGATTATAACACTTTACACTCCCATGGACAATGTATGAAAGTTTGAGTGTCTCCACAGTCTTTCTAAGACTTTATATAACATATTCTTTTAAAAATATTAGTGTTTGTAGGCTGGGCGTGGTGGGTCACGCCTGTAATCCTAGCACTTTGGGAGGCTGAGGTGGGTGGATCACGAGGTCAGGAGTTCAAGACCAGCCTGGCCAAACTGCTGAAATCTCATCTCTACTAAAACTGCAAAAATAAAGAGCTGGGTGTGGTGGCACGTGTCTGTAATCCCAGCTATTCAGGAGGCTGAGGCAGAGAATTTCTTAAACCCAGAAGGTGGAGGTTGCAGTGAGCCATGATGGCACCACTGCACTCCAGCCCTGGGCACAGAGTGAGACTTCATTTAAAAAAAAAAAAAAAAAAAATATATATATATATATATATATATATATATATATATATATATAATATTATTATTGTGTGTGTGTTTGTGTGTGTGTGTTTGTAGTGAAAGAATACTGGCTTTTTATTGTAGTTTTAATTTGTATTTTTCTAATGAATAAAAAATTCAGCAACATTCACATGTTTAATAGCCATTAGGAAATATTTTTTGAAGTGCCTACTTAAGTGTTTGGTTCATTTTTTAAAAATTGGATTGTCTTTGTCTTACTTATTTGTCGTATTTTAAAAATATGTTCTTATTACTATTTTTTGTCTCATAAATATAATACAAATATCTTCTCCCACTCTGCTGTTTGATGGTATCTTTGATATAAAGAAGTTAAGTTTAATGACAGCTAACTATTTAATATGGTTTTTTTTTTTTTTTTTTTTTTCGAGACGGAGTCTCGCTCTGTCACCCAGGCTGGAGTGCAGTGGCCGGATCTCAGCTCACTGCAAGCTCCACCTCCCGGGTTTACGCCATTCTCCTGCCTCAGCCTCCCGAGTAGCTGGGACTACAGGCGCCCGCCACCTCGCCCGGCTACGTTTTCGTATTTTTTAGTAGAGACGGGGTTTCACCGTGTCAGCCAGGATGGTCTCGATCTCCTGACCTCGTGATCCGCCCGTCTCGGCCTCCCAAAGTGCTGGGATTACAGGCTTGAGCCACCGCGCCCGGCCTATTTAATATGTTTTTAATGGTTAGTGCCTTTTGGGCTCTATTTAAGAAGTCTGCATTTTACATTTGCAAAGATATTCTCCTGATTTTCTAGAAGCTATATTGTTTTATCTTTCACAAGTCAACCAGTTATCTATCTCAAAATATTTTTTGCGTATGATAGATGTGGATATGGTTTGGCTCTGTGTCTCCACCTAAATCTCATCTCAAATTAGAATCCCCACGTGTCAGGAGGGACCTGATGGGAGGTGACTGGATCATGGAGGCAGTTCCCCCATTCTGTTCTCATGACAGTGAGTGAGTTCTCATGAGATCTGATGGTTTAAACGTGTATGGCAATCCACCTTTGCTCTTTCTCTCCCCTGCCTCCATGTAAGAAATGCCTGCTTCCTCTTCAGCTTCCACCATGATTGTAAGTTTCCTGAGGCTTCCTCAGCCATTCAAAGCTGGGAGTCAATTAAACATCATTTCTTTATAAATTACCCAGTCTTCTATAGGCTTTTTTTGTTTTGTTTTGTTTCTGTAACAGGGTCTGGCTCTGTCACTCAGGCTGGATTGCAAAGACATAATCTTGGCTCACTGCAACCTCTGCCCCCGAGGCTTAAGCCATCCTCGCACTTCAACCTCCCAAGTAGCTGGGATTACAGGTGCACACAACTACACTCTACTATTTTTTATATTTTATTTATTTATTTAAGGTTTTTTTTTTTTTTTTGTACAGATAGGTTTTCACCACGTTGGCAAGGCTGGTCTTGAACTCCTGAGCTCAAGCAATCTGTCTGCCTTGGCCTTCCAAAGTTCTGGCGGTTACAGGCATGAATCGCTGCACCTGGCCCAGTCTCAGGTAGTTCTTTATAGCAGTTTGAAAATGGACTGGTACAGATAAGTGATACTGGGAGTAGGGTATTGCTATACAGATACGTGAAAATGTGGAAGTAACCTTGGAAATGAGTAGCAGAACAAGGTTGGAATAGTTGGGAGGGTTCAGAAAACGACAGGGAGATGTGGGAAAGTTTGGAACTTCCTAGATACTTGTAGAATCTTTTTGACCAAAATTGGGAATTGGAGCAAAGGTCACTCTTCCTTTGCTTTAACAAAGAGACTAGCAGTTTTTTGCCCCTGCCCTAGAGATCTGTGAAACTTTGAACTTGTCAGAGATGATTAAGGGTATCTGGTGTAAGAAATTTCTAAGCAGGAAAGCATTCAAGATGTAACCTGGCTGTTTTTAAAAGTGTACAGTCATATGTGTTCACAAAGAGATGATCTGAAATTGGAACTTATGTTTAAAAAGAGCATAAAAGATTGGAAAATTTATAGCCTGACCATGTGGTAGAAAAGAAAATCCAATTTTCAGGGAAGAAGTTTAAGCCAGCTGCAGAAATCTGTGTAAGTAACTGGGAACTGAATGTGAATAATCAAGACAATGGGGAAAGCATCTCCAGGGCATTTCAGAGCTCTTCAAGGCAGCCCCTCCCGTCACAGGCCTGAAGGCCTGCCTAGAAGGGAAAAATGGGTTTAGGGGCTGGGCCCAGTGCCCTGCTGCTCTATGCAGTCTCAGGACATGGTGCCCTGCATCCCAGCTGCTCCAGCTCCAGCCATAGCTTAAAGGGACCAAGGTATGGCTCACGCAATTGCTTCAGAGGGTGCAAGCCCAAAGCTTAGGTGGTTTCCATGTGTTGTTGTGCTTGCAGGTGCACAGAAAGACAAGAGTTGAGCTTTGGGAGTCTTTGCCTAGATTTCAGACGAGGTATGGAAATGCCTGAGTGTCCAGGCAGAAATCTGCTGCAGGGCTGGAGCCCTTATGGAGAACCTCTACCAGGGCAATGCAGAGGGGACATGTGGGCTTGGAACCCTCACACAGAGTCCCCGCTGGGGCACTGCTGTGGGAATAGGGGCACCATCTTCCAGACCCCAGAATGGTGAAATCACTTACAGCTTGCACTGTGCACCTCGAAAGGCCATAGGCACTCAACAGCAGCCTGTGAAAGGACACATGGAAGCTGTACCCTTCAGAGGTACAGAGACAGAGCTGCCCAAGGCCTTGAGAGCCCGCCTTTTGCATTGGTATGCCCTGGGTATGAGACATGCAGTTAAAGGATATTACTTTAGAGCTTAAAGATTTAATGACTGCCCTATTGGATTTTGGACATGCATGAGGCCTATAGCCTCTTTGTTTTGGCCAATTTCTCCCATTTAGAAAGGGGGCATTTACTCAATGCTTGTACCCCCCACTGTATTTTGGAAATAACTCACTTGCTTTTGATTTTACAGGCTTATAGGTAGAAGGGACTTGCCTTATCTCAGATGAGACTTTGAACTTGGACTTTTGAGTTAATGCTGGAATGAGTTAAGACTTCGGGAGCCTGTTCAAAAGGCATGATTGTGTTTTGCAATGTGAGGACATAAGATCTGTGGAAGGGGCCAGGTGTGGAATTACATGGTTTTGCTCTGCGTCCTCACCCAAATCTCATTTTGTATGGTAATCCTCACATGTAGGATAAGGGACATGGTGGGGGGTGACTGGATCATGAGGGTGGTTCCCTCATGCTCTTTTCATAATAGTGAGTGAGTTCTGATGAGATCTGATGGTTTCAAAGTGTGTGGCACTTCCCCCCTCAATCTCTCTCTCTCATGCCACCGTGCAAGACATGCCTGGCTTCCCTTTTACTTTCTGCCATGACTGTTAGTTTCTTGAGGCCTCATTTGCCATGTGGAATTGTGAGTAAATTAAAACTTTTTTCTTCATAAATTATTCTGTCTCGGGTCGTTCTTTAAAGCAGTGTAAAAATGAACTAATATAGATGTTAAGGATAAGTTGTTTTTTTTTTTTTTTCTTTTACAATATCAACAGCCAATTGACTTGACACCATATATTAATAAAATTAACCTATCCTTTACTTAATTTCATGGATTATTTCTTGTAACTAAGATGTCTATATATTTGTGGATCTGATTCTGGACTCTATTCTCCTTCCTTGATCTTTTTTTTTTTTATTTCTTTTGCCAGTAATACACTTATATTTATGAACATTATATGTCTTGATATCTAATACAGACTGAATTGTTTTCCCCCACAATTCATACCTTGACGTCCTAAGCCCAAATGTCACTCCATTTGGAGGTACAGTTTTTAAGGAGGTATTTAAGGCTAAGTGAGGTCTTAAGCATAGAATCCTAATCTGATAGGACTGGTGTCCTTACCAGAAAGGAAGGGAAATCAGAGAGTGTGCTTTCTGTGTTTCTGTCTCTCTGTATATACTTATGCACAGAGGAAAGAAAGTGTAAGAACACAGTAAGAAGGCAGCTGTCCGTAAGCCAGGAAGAAAGGCCTTATCAGAAACTAACCCTGCCAGCATCTTGATCTTAGACTTTGAGATAATAAGTTTCTATTGTATAAACCACCCAATCTGTGGTGTTTAGTTATGGCATCCTGAGCGAACTACTACAATACTGTAGTTTCTCCTTATCCACAATTTTGCTTTTCATGGTTTCAGTTACCTGTGGTTCAGTAAAATAAAATACTGAGAGAGAGAGAAAGAGAGAGAAAGAGAGAACGAGAAAGAGAACAAATTCACATAACTTTTGTTACAGTAAATTTTTATAATTGTTCTATTTTGTTATTAGTTATCATATTGTTATTAATGTCTTATTATGCTTAATTTATAAAACAAATGTTATCATAGATATATATGTATAGGAGAAAATAGAATGCATAGGGCTTGGTATTAGTCATAATTTCAGGCATCCATTCTGTGTCATAAAACATATCCCCTGAAGATAAGGAAGCACTACTCTACCCGTTAGTATAATTCCTTGCATTTTATTCTTTTTCACATAGATTTGAAAATCAGATTTTCAATTTATGCTCACAGAAACATAAAACTTTGTGGGATTTCATTAATATTACATTGAATCTATAACTCAAAATAAGAATTGTTATGGTAGAAACACTGTCTCATGAATTTGCTATATACCTCCATTGGTTTAGGTTCTCTTTAATGACTCTCAGCAGTGTTTTAGTGTTTTCAATGTAAATACATTAGGTATATTTGTTTATATTTATTCCTATATATTTAATACTTTTAATCCTATTATATATTATATTTTTAATATTTTAAATTGTTTATTGAAAATATACTTACAATGAACTTTTATATATGCACCTCATATCATGTACCTTGGCTAAATTTCCTTATTAATTCTCCTAGTTATTTTGTGGATTATTTTGGGTTTTCTATATATAGAATCATGTCATCTAGAAAAATGACACCTTTCATCTCGTTGCACTCGAAAGGACTTTCAGTTAGTTCATTGCTGAAAATAACATGTAGTAGTGCAGAGCTTTGTCTTGTCTGTGAATTCAGGAAATGACCATACAATATTTCATAATCATATAAAATATTACTGATAGCTTTTTTAGATACTTTTAAAACATTGATCTTTTGTAATCACTTTTATGAGATTTTTAAAAATAACAAAGAAATTTTGGATTTTTCAAATGTTCTTCCCACATCAGTTGAGGTAACCATATTGCCTTTATAATTTATTCTGCTAATGTAGTAAATCATATTAATTTATTTTCTAATATTAAATCAATCCACATTATGGTAGTTGTAATTAAATCTATTTTATATATCATAGATTTGATTTACCAATATTTGCCTTCGGCATTTTGTAACTATATTGATGAGAGATATTTGTCTGTAATTTTTTTATGGCCTCATCAGACTTTTATCTGAAAGTTATTCTAACTTTATAAAATTAAGTGGGAAATGTTCCGTGTTTTTCTACATTCTGGAAGAGTTGGGTAAATTTTGCTATTTTTTTAAGTTAAATATTTGGAAGATTACACCAGTAAGTCATTTGTGTGCGGATCTTTCTTTATAGAAGAAATTTATTTGTAGAAATTTAATTATCTAATGTGCAAAAGACTATTCAGGTTTTCCTATTTCTCCATGTTCTTGTAAAGTGAATTTTCAAAAAGTTTATGAATTTATGAATTTATTCAGAATTGTAAGTTTTATTAGCAAGAATGTTCATAATATTTATTTTTAAAAAATCTATAAAATTTTTAATGATGTTCTTTTAAAATTGGATACTGCTAATTTATTTTCTTTCTCTTTTTTTGGTGAATCTTGCAAGAGGTGTAGTTCTTTTTAATCTTTCAAAAAACAAATGGTTTTGCTAATTTTCTCTAGTATATATTAACTTTCTATTTTATGTATTTTTCTTTTAAATTTATTATTTTCTTCTTTCTACTTCATTGCATTTAAATTTCCTGTTAATTTTTTATGATCTTGGAAAGGAAGCTTAGAATATTTATTTAAAATTATTTTATTTTATTTTATTTTATATTTAGAGATGGTGTCTCACTATGTTACACTCTTTGGCTTGAACTCCTAAGCTTAAGCAATCCTCTTCCCTCAGTCTTCCAGGTAGCTGAAATTATAGACACACACCACCATGTCTGGTTTTAATTTTTATATTGTAACTTAAGGCCATAAATTTGTCTATAATTCTTCTATAGCTGTGTTCCACATGTTTTTATATGCCTTATTTTAATTTTCATTCACTGAAAATATGTTTCAATTCATGTTGTGATTGGTTTTTTGATCCATGGATTATTTAAATATGTGTTGTTTAATTTTCAAAAAGTGATAATTCTTTTTTTTGAAAATTAAACTTTTTTGAGACGGAGTCTTGCTCTGTCACCCAGGCTGGAGTGCAGTGGCCGGATCTCAGCTCACTGCAAGCTCTGCCACCCGGGTTCATGCCATTCTCCTGCCTCAGCCTCCCGAGTAGCTGGGAGTACAGGCGCCCGCCACTTCGCCCGGCTTGTTTTTTGTATTTTTTAGTAGAGACGGGGTTTCACCGTGTTAGCCAGGATGGTCTCGATCTCCTGACCTCGTGATCCGCCCGTCTCGGCCTCCCAAATTGCTGGGATTACAGGCTTGAGCCACCGCGCCCGACCAAAAAGTGATAATTCTTAAAAAATCTCTTTATATTATTGATTTCTAGGTTTATTTCACTGTGGTCAGAGACAATAATCTCTGTGATTTAATTCTTTGACAAATATTAAGTGTTACTTTAAACACCAAGTATGATATATTTTGGTAACTGTTCCATGTTTACTTCAAGAAAATCTCTACCTGGCATATGTTTGATGTAGAGTTCTTTATAGGGAATTAAGTTCAAGTTTTCTATATTATTTATAATTTTTTGTTCTGCTTCTTTTGATCGGTTACTATGTGTGAAAGCCTCCTACTGGGATTGTAAATTTACCTCTTTCTCTTTTCAGTTGTGTCAAGTTTTGCTTTACATATTTTGAGTATAAATTATGAGGTACATAAACATTTAGAATGGTTTTAGCATCCTTTTCAATAGATCCTTTCATCACTAAGACATCTGTGTCTTAATTTCTGTAGTACTTTTTGACCTGAAGTTTAATTTGTCTATATTAATTTAGCTACAACAACTTTTGTTTGCTTTTATATCATTTTCATCCCTTTACTTTAAACTTTGCTCTTTCATAAACACAACCAAAAGCCCATAATTTTTGTTGTTTTAAATTACATTAAACCTGAGAATCTCTGTTTGTTTTTGAACAGATATTTGGTTTCTGTTTAATTAATTGTCAATAAACAATTTCTGTTGAAATAATTGTCATTGTCATAGCATCCTTTTTTTCTTTGCATTTTTTTCTTGTCTGATGTATTCTATTTATGATTCATTATAAAAATGTTAACTTTATGCTTTTATACTATTTTATTACTTCTTGTAACTGGAAAACAATTCTCATATTTGTTTCTTTTGCTGAATTTCTTTCCTTATTATTTATATCCTCAGATGACACGACATTTTTACAGAGGCCTCCTTCAATGAAAGTAACCTCTCTTTATTCCCCCATAAAGAACCCGTATATAATAGTTTTCCTACAGAAGATTTTTTCCCCTGTTGTATTTTCAGTGGTTTTATCTGCATGAGACGGTTTTCCTCTTCATTGTTACTGTCTAAAATTCACTGTTGCACTAAATGAGTCGTGTTAATTTGGAACTTGCACATAGGGCAGCCTTACACTTTCAATTTCTTATAAGATGTGTGTGTGTGTTTTTTTCTACCTGAGAACCCAAGAGCTGCTTACGAGTAGGAATTTTCCAATCCTTTTTCAATGATTGAATTAAAATAAAAGGTCCTGGTTTAATTCAGAGTCTCAGGACCCACATTCCACATTGGGCAGGCCTGAAGCCGTGCATTTGCTTTATTTCTAGATGTTGAAAACCAAGCCCTTTGCCATTTATCTAATATCCATAAGGACCACTATCGTATTTGCCTTAATTTACTTTTCTGGCTTTAAATTCCTGCTTTGTTTCTAGCACTCGGGAGTTTCTTTGTCTTTTACTCTCAGCTATAAATCTTGTAAAATATATCTATCATAGTCAATGTATGTATTTCTAGCAGAAGAGGAATCTGCATCACTTTAGTCAATCATGTGTTGGAACTCAACTTTGGTATTTTATGCAGACATAGTGTCTTTTCTAAAACTTTCTTATATATATTGCATATCAAAAAATTTCTCACTTAAAATTCAGCTAATAACGAAGAAATTAGGTGATTAATATTGTATCCAGTAAAATAAAACATAATCGGAAACCTTTAATTAATGCCCCCTTATATGTACAAGTGATATTTACAAGTACAAAAGGTTTTTTAGAACCACTCCAACAATTAGGAAGCAGAAAGACTAATAAAAGTAAGATTTTCCAAGAGCAGCATGACCTATTACGAACTGGAAAAGTATCTGCTTTGCATGTTTTGATAAAAGTGTATCAGCAAATGGTGACAACACAGCTCAAAATTAAGTATTGCTAATTACTACATTAATTTAAAACTGCATCAAAAAACAAAGTAATCTAATTAACGTTAATTGCAAATCCTGACAACATGAATATAGAGATTACAGCAGGGGAGCTATACGGGTAATTTTTTCACATTATTATCAACATGTATTAGACAAGACACTGCATGTCTTTGTTCTCAAATTTTAGGTATTTTTCTCAATTTGAATCATCTGTATAAGATCACTGTTATTTAGCTAATCTATTTGTACGGAAATAATATTATTCTATAGTTCTGCAGTGCCCAAACACTTCCTATATCCTGCCAAGCAGACAGCACTTTTAGGAAGCTGGCAACCTGAACAGAAACACAGGGTTCACTAGATTTTATTTCTTTCACCTTTTTTATTGGTAAGTTACTACATTGGCTTACGAAAAATTAAGATGCCCTTTTATTTGTATTTGAATTCTATATTAATATGTGCATAAATTGTTTAATCAATTTTGAGATTGTGAACAAAAGATGTTTTAAGGACATTTTCTGTAATCATACTTCGTTAAAAAAACAAAAACTAAACATACTCCGGAGCTCAAATAAGTGAAAGTTGTACCAAATCTGCCTTTGCTACTTTTATATGATGCATAACTAGACACTCTTCCACTATTTTTTGGTCTCCAGTTACCTAAACAGCAACTTGGCTTTTTATTCAGGATTAAATAAAAATTGCATAGGACACCTGGAATCAACACAAGCGGCTAAAAAGTTGAAATACATTCTAATGAATGTTTCAAGTTTATTTCATAGTATCAATGGAACGGGCAGGAAAAGTGTAAATCTAAAATGTGACCAATTCTTTGAATCAATAAAATGGTCTCTATGTGCAATAAATTTTCCTTTTTTTCTCTCCTATTGTGCTTTTTATTTTAATTTACTTAATTACTTCTAGCTTTTTTCATGTATCTTTCAGTTACACTTTTTGGTATGATTCTGGATGGTAAAGATTATCGCTATCCAACTCTTGGATTTTGTTATGCACAGGATATGTATACACACATACACATACACACACACATCTGAAAAATCGGAAATTGAAGAAATTAAAGAGATATAGTTTTGGTGACCTACTACAGAGTAGCTTTTCCACTTTAAATATCTATAAGGTTTAACAGAGAAAAAAATAAATACACATGAATGATGAGAGTGCATATATGTAATTTGAAAGCCCTGAAAAAAAATGTATAGCTTATATACACATCAATTATATTAACTAATCTTACGTAGTTTTTTAAAATTTTTTTTTACTTTATTTTGCAAGAAGTCAATTAAGAAAAAGAATATAAATAATAAATTAAGAGTAAGTAAACTTGGTTCCTAGTCCTTACTTTGGTATTGTATTAGTCTGTTTTCATGCTGCTGATAAAGAAATACCTGAAACTGAGCAATTTACAAAAGAAAAAGCTTTAATGAACTTACAGTTCCACGTGGCTGGGGAGGCCTCACAATCATGGCAGAAGGTGAAAGAGAAGAGTTTCTCTTAGCCACAGACAAGAGAAGAGAGTATGCAGGGAAACTCCCCTTTTAAAACCATCAGATCTTGTGAGACTTATTCATTACATTGGGAAGAGCATGGGAAAGGCCCGTCCCATGATTCAATTACTTCCCACCAGGTCTCTCCCACAACACATGGGAACTCAAAATGAGGTTTGGGTGGGAACACAGCCAAACCATATTATTCTGCTCTAGTCCCTCTCAAATCTCCTGTCCTCACATTTCAAAATAAATCATGCCTTCCCAACAGTCCCCCAATGTCTTAACTCATGTCAGCATTAACTCAAAAGTCCACAGTCCAAAGTCTCATCTGAGACGAGGCAAGTCCCTTCCCCCATGAGCCTGTGAAATCAAAAGTAAGTTACTTACTTCCTAGATACAATGGGGGTACAGGCATTGGGTAAATAACAGCTGTTCCAAATGGGAGAAATTGGCCAAAATAAAGGGGCTACAGGTTCCATGCAAGTTCTAAATCCAATGGTGCAGTCAAATCTTAAAGCTCCAAAATGATCTTTGACTCCATGTCCACATCCTGTTCATGCTCATGCAAGAGGTGGGTTCCCATGGCCTTGGGCAGCTCTGCCCCTGTGGCTTTACAGGATACAGCCTCCGCCCCGGATGCTTTCGAGGGCTGGTGTTGAGTGTTTGTGGCTTTTTCAGGCACACCGTGCAAGCTGTTGGTGGATCTACCATTCTGGGGTCTGGAAGATGGTGACCCTCTTCTAACAGCTTCACTAGCTGGTGCCCCAGTAGGGACTCTGTGTGAGACCTCCAATGCTACATTCCCCTTCCACATTGCCTTAGCAGAGGTTCTCCATGAGAGCCCCTCCTGCAACAAACTTCTCCCTGGACATCTAGGCATTTCCACACATACTCTGAAATCTAGGCGGAGGTTTCCAAACCCCAATTCTTGACTTCTGTGCACTCACAGGCTCAACACCACATGGAAGCTGCCAAGGCTTGAGGCTTGCACCCTCTGAAGCCATGGCCTGAGCTCTACATTGGCCCCTTTCAGTCACAGCTGGAGCAGCTGGGATGCAGGACACCAAGTCCTTAGGCTGTACATAGGGAACCTGGGTCTGGCCCATGAAATCACTTTTTTCTCTTAGGCCTCTGGTGCCTGTGATGGGAGGGGCAGCCATGAAAACCTCTGACATGCCCTGGAAACATATTTCCCATTGTCTTGGGGATTAACATCCAGCTCCTCGTTACTGATGTAAATTTCTGCAGCTGGCCAGAATTTCTCCTCAGAAAATGGGATTTTCTTTTCTTTTACACTGTCAGGCTGCAAATTTTCTGAACTTTTATGCTTCACTTTCCTTTTAAATCTGAATACCTTTAACAGCATCTACGTCACCTCTTGAATGCTTTGCTGCTTAGAAATTTCTTCTGCCAGATATCCTAAATAATGTCTCTCAAGTTTAAAGTTCCACAAATCTCTAGGGCAGGAGCAAACTGCTGCCAGTCTTTTTGCTAAAACATAACAAGAGACATCTTTGATCTAGTTCCCAACAAGTTCCTCATCTCCATCTGAGACCACCACATCCTGGATTTCATTGTCCATATCATTATCAGCATTTTGAGCAAAGTCATTCAACAGGTCTCTAGGAAGTTCCAAAATTTTCCACACTGTCTTGCCTTGTTCTCAGCCCTCCAAACTGTTACAACCTCTGCCTGCTATCCAGTTTCAAAGTTGCTTCCACATTTTCATGTATCTTTTCAGGAGCAAGGAGTATTTCCAAACTCATTCTATGAGGCCAATATTACCCTGATAACAAAACCTTTCAAGAAAACACCAAAATAACAAAAAATAAAGCTTTGTTCCAGTATTAATAATGAACATTGACACAAAAATTCTCAACTAAATACTACCAAACCAAAATATTAAAAACACAATTCCTCACAGCCAAATGGGTTTTATCTCAGGAATGCCAACATAGTTCAACATAAACAAATCAATCAATGTGACAAAACATGTTAACAGAATGAAAGACAAAAACTATATAACTAAACTGATGCTGACAATGCATTTGATAAAGTTCAACATATCTTATGATAAAATCCCTCATAAAACTCGGTATAGAAGGGCTGGGCACGGCGGCTCATGCCTGTAATCCCAGCACTTTGGGAGACCAAGGCGGGTGGATCACGAGGTCAGGAGATCAAGACCATTCTGGCTAACACGGTGAAACCCCATCTCTACTAAATCATACAAGAAAAAAAAAAATTAGTTGGGCGTAGTGGCGGGCACCTATAGTCCCAGCTACTTGGGAGGCTGAGGCAGGAGAATGGCATGAACCCGAGAGGCAGAGCTGGCAATGAGCCAAGATCATGTCACTGCACTCCAGCCTGGGCACAAAACAAAACAAACAAACAAACAAACAAAATAACTGGCTATAGAAGGAACATACCTCCACATAATAAAAGCCATATATGACAATCCCACAACTAGTATCATAGGGAATGGGGAAAAACTGAAACCCTTTAAAAAAATGATTTGGAATACAACAAATATGCCTATTTTCACCAACTGTTACTCAACATTGTACTGGAAGTCTTAGCTGGAGCAATCAGACAAGAGAAATAAACAAAAGAGATCCAAATTGGAAATGAAGAAATCAAAAGCTCCTTGTTCCCAGATAATATGGTCTTATATTTAGAAAAACCTAAAGACTCCAACAACAACAAAAAAATTCAAACTGATGAATACATTCAGTAAATTTTCAAGATAAAATATCAACATATGAAAATGAGGAGCATTTTTATATGCCAACAGTGAACAATCTGAAAAAGAAATAAAAAATGTAATCCCATTTAAAATAGCTACAAATACAATTAAATACCTAGGAATTAACAAATGAAGTAAAAGATCTCTATAATTAAAATAATAAAACAATGATGAAAGACATTGAAAAAGACTCACAAAAAAATAAAGATATTCTATGTTCATGGATTGAAAGAATCAATCTTGTTAAAATGCCCACACTTCCCAAAGTAATCTACAGATTCCGTGCAATCTCTATCAAAATACCAATGACATTCTTCACAGAAATAGGCAAAACATCCTCGAAATCTATATGGGATCACATAAGGCAAGAATAGTCAAGGTTATCCTGAGCAAAAATAACAACACTGGAGTAATAACATTACCTGGAATTAAATTATATAACACAGCTATCGTAACCAAAAAAGCATGGTTCTGGCATAAAAGCAGACACATAGACCAATGCAAAAGAATAGAGAACTCAAAAACAAATCTATAGACCTACAGTAAACTAATTTTCCACAAAAATGCCAAGAACACACATTGGAGAAATGACAATCTCTTCAATAAATGGTGCTGGGAAAATTAAATAGCCTATTCAAAAGAATAAATCTAAATCCTTGACTCTCATCAAATATAGAAATCAAATCTAAATAAGTGAAATAGTTAAATTTAAGACCTCAAAGTATTAATCTACTGCAAAAAAAAAAAAAATGGGAATCTCTCCAGGACATTGGACTCAGCAAAGATTTTTTTTAGTAATACCCCACATACACAAGCAACAAAAGCAAAAATGAACAAATAAAATCACATCGAATTAAAAGCTCCTGCACAGAAAAGGAAACAATTAACAAAGTGAAGAGACAATCCACAGAACGAGAGAAAACATTTGCAAACTACCTGACAATAGATTAATAACCAGAATACATAAGTAACTCAAATTACTAAATAAGATAAAATCTGTTAATAAAATTTAAAATTAGGCCAAATATTTGAATAGACATTTGTCAGAAAAAGACATACAAATGGCATAGAGGCATACAAAAAGGTGCTCAACATCATTGATAATCAGAGAAATGCCAATCAAAACTATAATGTGATATAATCTCACTCCAGTTAATATGGCTTATATCCAAAAGATGGGCAATATCACATGCTGGTGAGGAAGTGAAGAAAAGGAATCACTTGAACACTGTTGGTGTAAATGTAAATCAGTACAATCACTATGAAGAACAGTTTCAATATTATTAAAAAAATTAAAAATAGAGCTACTATATCATTCATCAATCCCACTCAATTCTAGGTATATATTTAAAGAAAAAAATCAGTATATCAAAGAATTATCTGCACTTCCATGTTTATTACAGCAGTATTCACAATAGCCACGATTTGGAAACAACCTAAATATCTATCAGCAAACAAATGTGTAAGGAAAATGTAGTACATATACACAATGGAGTACTATTTAACCAAAACAATGTTTAAGATTCTATCCTGTTATTTGCAAAGACATGGATGAAACTGGAAATCATTATGTTAATTGAAATAAGCCAGACCCAGAAAGACAGTCACCTGTTCTCACTTACTTGTGGGACCTAAAACCCAAAGCAATTGAACTCAAGAAGATAGAGAATAGGATGGTTACCAGAGACTTAGAAGGTTAGTGAGAGGATGGACTTTCAAAAAGTTGGAATGGTTAATAGTTACAGAAATAGTTACAAAAAATAATTATGATCTGGTATTTAATAGCACAACAGAGTGGCTGTAATAAAAAATAATTTAATTATGCAGTTTAACATAACTAAAAGAGTATAATTTGATTGTTTATAACACAAAGAATAAATGCTTGAGGTGATGGATACTCCCTTTACCCTGATGTGATTATTACACCTTGCATACCTACATCAAAATAACTAGTATACAGTTATTTTTTACTCGCAAAAAATTAACAGTTTTAAATAAAAACTCAACAGGAGTTTTTCACAAATGATTTTACAAAAAGAAAAAAAAAAAACCTAAATGCATTCTACTATAAAGCATACATAAATTAAAAAAATATTCTAAATATATACACTCTTTGGAACCCAATAAATATAATGCCACCATGAAAATTAGATTTTTTTTAAGAGTTAGAAAATAACAAAACTCTTATACAAAACATTGGATCTTTAATAATTGGATATTGGCAAACTATTTGTGATTATTCTTTTGAATATATGACAGACATGACATTCTGTTTATTGCTAAATATAACAATTCACATCATATAAAGGATTGCTAAAATGTTTCTAGAGTTTTAGTAGGACAAAATAAATAACTACAATGTTCAATGTTTATTGGTAATCTGCCATGTTCTTCAATTTTTTAAAATTAATGACTACAAAATTAAAATTATTTTTCATCACAAGCTTAATTTATTTTATGCAAAGCTGGTAAATTCAGAATCCTAATAAACAGCACAAAACCAAAAAATGTGCAATAAAAACAATGACTCTCAGAAAATCTCATTAAAATTTAATTAAATCCATTTCTTTCCAGTATTTAGTTTTTCTATTTTGTAGTATTCTTTCACTCTGTCACTTCTGATATTTGCCTAGAGGATACATTATTGATAGATTTTCCTCATCTCATCAAGATTACTTTGAATTATTTGCAAAATATTTTTTCCAGCCAATTTTTTTTTCACCTCTCTCTCTAAAAAGTAGAAATCTGAAAATAATCTGCTAAGTAGTCTAGTAGGAATGCTCTTGGCCCTTACAAATCTCAGGCAGAGAAACTACATGAAGTCACTGCCCATACATAATCCTAAACACATTGGCCCCTAAGAAAGTGTGTCTGGTCACAAAGTTGCCAGACAGTCTACAACGCAAAGCAATTTTTAGTTCAGTGGCCAAGAGAATTTAGTTCCACTAGCTTTGAGTTGGTGCAAAACAGCTCCAGCTGTCACATACAGTGAAAGAAGAAAGAGAAGTTTTTTGTTGTTTTTGTTTGTTTGTTTTTGTTTGTTTTTCTCTATTACAGAATATGAGAGCAAATGAAAAGCAATTTTTTAAAACATCAATGCTGTGTGTGGGGGGGGCGGGCACCTGTATGTTTGTGTGTATGTGTAAAAACTCTTTATTTTTGTGATCTATACTTGGAGAGAAAATACCATTGACTACTTATCCATTAACATCCATCTTAATTCTTATGTAGGAAAATTTAAAAATGCCTACAATTAATTTTTAGTTGATTTCAAATCAAATATCAATCACTTACTAGATTCAAAATTATTGGATACCTCTAACACTAAAATGATATAAGGGGAATTACTTTGGCTAATCATCTTCAGAATTAGAAGATTTTTACACTTTTCATGGTTTCTTTCCCTTTGTTCTTGTAGTTAAAACTCATTTTGTTCATACATCCTGCATTTTTTTTCTCATTTCACAAAAGGTCATCTGAAAATCAGTTTCTAAAAATGATTTGCAATATGCTTGGCTTAATATTAATCAGGTTATTGAAATATGGAGATCTCACTATCACTTATCCCTCATGCAAGTAAATGGTTGTTTATACATGTATGTCTCGTTGATGACTCCATAATTTTCTTCAGAGTAAGGTGAAATATCAATCATTTTTGTAATACCATTATCAAACATGACTTTTAGCATATAATATCGGGGGAACCAGCCCCCAATATTTCAACGTAGGTTCTTTCTATTTTCCCTAAGTGTTAGCTGGTCTGAGAAATAAACATAAAGAGTATAAAGAGAGGAATTTTACAGCTGTGCCTCCAGGGGTCACATCACATATTGGTAGGTCCGTGATGTCCCCTGAGCTGCAAAACCAGCAAGTTTTTATTAGGGATTTCAAAAGGGGAGGAGGTGTATGAGAAGGGAATAGGTCGCAAAGATCACATGCTTCAAAGGGCAATAAAGATCACAAGGCAAGGGCAAAATGAGAATTACTGCTGAGGGTCTATGTCCCGCTGTGCACATATTGTCTTGATAAACATCTTAGATAACAGAAAACAGAGTTTGAGAGCAGAGAACCAATCTGACCTTAATTTCACCAGGGTGGAGTTTTTCCCCACCCTAGTGAGCCTGAGGGTTCTGCAGACCAGGGTGTATTTCAGTTTTTATCTCAACCACATAAGACAGACACTCCCAGAGCAGCTGTTTATAGACCTCCCCCCAAAAAACCATTCCTTCCCCAGGGTATTCCTTGCTGGGAAAAGAATTCAGAAAAATCTCTTCTACTTGCACATCCATTTATAGGCTCTCTGCAAGAAGAAAAATGTAGCTCTATTCTGTCTGACCCTGCAGGCAGTCAGACCTATGGTTATCTTCCCTTGTTCCCTAAAATCACTGTTGTTCTGTTCTTTTTCAAGGTGCACTGAATTCTTATTGTTCAAACACACGTTTTACAATCAATTTGCACAATAATGGTCCTGAGGTGATGTACATTCTCAGCTTATGAAGATAACAGGATTAAGAGATTAAAGTAAAGACAGGCATAAGAAATTATAAGAGTATTATTAGGGAAGTGATAAATGTCTGTGACATCTTCAGAATTTATGTTCAGAGATTGCAGTAAAGACAGGCATAAGAAATTATAAAAGTATTAATTTTGGCAACTGATAAATGTCCATGAAATCTTCACAACTTATGTTCCTCTGCCATGGTTCCAGCCAGTCTCTCCATTCGGGGTCCCTGACTTCCTGCAACAATATAACAAGTACTTTATAAATGTAGGAATAATAAATGAATAAATTAATGCATTCATATTCATAGAAAGTTATATAGAAAATTCTATAAATAAGGCAGAAATGTACCACTAAACATCATGAATAGTTAGTCATTTAAGACTGCTTTCCCTATTAATTTAAAATAGAAATACTTTAATTGAATGACTGATATATCTAATTAGTCAATATTTTTCTTTAAGGTTTGAATCAAAAGTTATACTTTGAAAAGTAATTTTTTGGTAAGTCTTTGTAGATTAGCAAAAAGTGACTTTTGGCCAAGCTCACAGACTCGAACCTGTAATCACAGCACTTTGCAAGGTTGAGATGGGAGAATGGCTTGAGCCCAGGCATTTCAGATCAGCCTGGGAAACACAGTACAACCTCATCTTTATTGGAAATAATGACTTTTCTTCAGCCTTCTAGTTCCTTTGGCTAGACAATGAATTAAATTGACATAAGACAGATTAACAAGGGAAAAAAACATATTTAATTACATATATCTGCATGGAAGTCTCATAAAATATGAGATTCAAAGAAGGGTCAGATTACTGATATTTATATAGCATCCTGAGCTACAGAGAAGTATAGGGGCTTGGTGATTCTGGGTGGTGGTGGCAATGAGTTGTGGGAGGATAAGGGTAGGAAATGCATGGTGAATAAAAGTTGTCTTGTTATGCGAATAAAAAGCCTCTCAGGTAGTAAAACCTCTTTTGAAGCAGCTCTCAGAAGAACAAGTGAGTGTCTGTCTAGGCCTGAAGTCACTATAGTCTTCTCTCCTTTGATCCAAATTTATCGTCCCTGGTTGACAAGATTTCTGTGGAGGGAATTCATGATAATCGAGTCCTTTTTGGAAGATCTATCTTTAAGTAGATAAGCAGAGCTCTGAGAAAGCCTCTGCTTGCATTACCTGTTCCCCAAATGAACTTAGTTCAAAGTAATAAATATACCAAATCATCATATTTTATGGTGGCATTTTCTGAATTTCTTCATTTTTGTTATTCCCAATTCATTAGGCATAGTTTAGGACATAGGAATGACTAAATTTAATAGGTCGTTTAAAACTTATCTTAATTAAATATATTGATATTTTCTTTCAGAAACACTTTTAGAAGGTTAGTAGCAAAGATAAATGACAAGATTTAATTTCAAGTCTTTTTTGTCCTACCTACCACCCAATGTAAAGAGTATGAGTAAATAAATGGTTTGAAGGCTGGCAACCATAGGCTAGCATTAGTAAATTTTATAATCTGAAAATGATTTATGATTGTTTCTATTTTCTTATCATAGTTCAAATTATCTCCCTTTCACTAAGGAGAATATAATGTTTTCTGAAAAATAGGTTGCAGATCACTTTATGACTAAGGAGACAATAAAAAGGGACATAAATTTGAGGAGTAAATTATGGACATTTTTTCCTTTTCCTGAATGCACATTTCTAACATTTACATCTGGGAAAAGAAGCACTCATATTATTTAAAGTATAAACATTAACAAATTAGCAAATCACTAGGCTGCCTTAACATAATTTTAGGAAAAAAATTGGAAAATATGTATTATATAAAATGTATCGTAATTAACCTTTTAAGAACATTCAATAAAACCAAAACTTATCTTTAATCACTCTATAAGAATACATTCAACACATTTGTAGTAGCAAACAGAAATTATTAATATTAGTTTATGTCAAATTCTGTAGTCATGACTACCTCTGCTTGAGTTGAATTTGATGTGCAAAAATTTACAATTTTAAAATATCCATTACTTATTTATTTATGAATCTTATTGTGAGCGGCCTATATAGTGTAGCGTTTGTTCATATGTGATTAGAGAAACATCTTAGGGCACATTTGACAGATCAAAATTCACAAAGTTTATTCTTTGATGGAAATTTCAATATATTTGAAACTATATTTTAACTTTATTAAATCTATTTTTAATGTATATTTTACGTATTTTTTGTGATAGCAAATGCAATTCTGAAGGCTTTTTAACACTGGCATTGACAAAAGAGTCTGTTATAAACTCCAGTTTGAATTCGTGTTAATTTGTCTACATTCATACATATGTCCAATTACCTACCTGTTAATTCATTTACTCAGTAAGTCACCATCCTTTTTCTGGGCACCACACTAGGTACCAGAGGTATAAAGATGAATAATAATTATATATTTTTTCCCCAGAATCTTACTTCTTAGCATGGGAGACATTGGAATAAATAAAACATGAAGTGCGTTATAGGAATGCTGTGAAAGCTCAGAAGAAGACTAGTCCAAGAATGGTCCTATACACATTGTACTCGATCTGGTTCTTAAATCATAAGCTGGAAAATTTTATGTTAAGAAAGTTGGTGGAAGTAAAATTTTATGAAGAAGAAAGGGCATGTGCAAAGGCCCTAGATATTTAGATGAAAAACTTCAAAGGGCAATTAAAATTGCTTTATGGTTGTATCATAAAATGACCAATTTTATTAGCTAATTAAATGTGAGGCTTTAGAGACAACAGAATTTGAATTTGGCTCTCTAATTTGAAAGAGTAAGGAGATTATGATAAAGTTAACTCTTTTAAAATGCGTCAAGAATTGGGGAAAGTAGTAAGTTTTGTTTTGCACATAATTAGTTTGGCAAATTTGCAAACAGTCAAGTGGCGATGTCCAGACAGTCTTTGCAAATGTGGGACTGTAAATAGTTTTTGCGTATTACGAAAAACAAGTTGATTAGGAACTGAAAGCAGGTCTAGTCACTCAGTGCCATCTAATTAACAAGAGATAGGTCTTGTACAAAGAAAGTGACTTATTCCAAAGCTAGTTTAGGGGAAGAAGTAAAGATTTCTTGCCTTTAAGGATACCACTTCACTTTTAAAGCAGAACATGGAAATTGTTAAAAGTCAGGAGAGGAAGTGAGCAAGGTTGGGGAATCTGCATGCTACCTTGGTGCATTATGTGTTGGGCAGTCAAACTGGCATCTTCATGGGCAGAAATAGGTTGTAAAGGTCACCAAAATCTCTCCAGGGGAGAGAGAGTAGCACGCATGCTTTTGACTGTCATCATTTGAGGCAACCTCCTGGTGGGTGTGAGTTCTGTAGAACATATCCTTTGTTCTAAAAATTGATTGTTATCTCTCAAAGCAACCTCCTGGTGGGTAGGAGTTTCATGTTGCAGCACATAGATGAACTTGCCCAGTGGGGAGTGTCTGGTGAAGGGAAAGTAAAATATTATATTTGCATGTCTAAAGGGCTAAGTAGAAAGATTTAGCCCTTTAGAACAGGGAGAATAGAGAAAAGAGAAAATACTGAAAAAAAAGTCACACGTTTTCCTGTTTGTTTCTGACAAACAATTGGGAAGTATTATACTAGCAAATGGAGCAGGGTTTCTCAACCTCAGCATTTTTAAAATTTTGGAGCAGGTAATTCTTTATTGTGGGGGCCAGTCCTTTGTATAATAAGACATTTATCAGCCTCACTGACTTTAACACACTAGATGCACTAGCACTGGGCTCAAAGTTCAAAAAACAAAACTCCCAAAATTTCCAAATATCTCCTGCATATTGTGGGGGTGGGGTGGGGAAGAAGTAAAATAATTCCCAGTTGAGAAACACTGCTCTAGAAAGATGACCATTCTTAAGAATAAGGAAGATAAGATTAACACTTATTATAAGACAGGCTATAAATAATTTGGGGATATACAAAGGAGATAGGAATCTGTGGGACTTTATGGGAATCTGGGAATCTGTGTGACTTATGGACAAGTTTCAAAAACAAGCAGGTTTTTAACTTGATCACAATAAAACAGAACATATATACATATTATATGTATATATGTGTGTATATATATATGTAAGCATTCATATCTATTTAAAGTTTAGTAAATTAATGGGCCTTGGAAGGCAAAGAAAAAAAAAGATGCTGACAAAAGTAACATATTGTCCGATTCCCAATAAAAAGTTACCAGAACTATATAATTTTAGGATGTCAATAAATACCTATTATAAATTTGGAATGAAGCAAACACGGAGAAGTAAAGTACTGTGTAGGATTTCCTGTCTAGATAAGATAGCATAGCTCCTCTTGTCCTCCTCCTCCCTGCTGAATGCAACTATAAACCCTGGAATTAACAGAAAAGACGAAGGAGAACTGTGAAAGATGGTAAGGGAAGTGTGAACTCGTTTGGGACCTGAGAACTGGAAGAACATAGGAGCAGGGCTTCTTATGTTCCCCCTCTACAAAACCAACTGAAGAGAAGCACACAGGCCAGCATTTCCTGACACCAAACCAAGGAAGAGAGGACAGACCAGGTAGGCTAACCACTCCCCTGGACCAAATGGGAGTCCAAACAAGAAAGCCAGACTGCACCACCTACAAGGAGGATCAATAGGGACAATAAGCTGCCAGGGAAATGCCCTCCTTTCTCATTGTAGTCATTATCATTATCATTGTGCCTGAGACATTTTGCCCCTGCTTAGAGATACAGAGACAGAGACAGGCTTATAGAACTGACAAAGGCGATAAGGTGGATCCTGTCTCATCAAGCCACCCCTGCTCAGAAGTGGTTTCTGTTCCACACAAAAAGAATCCTGAAATAATAAGCACTCAGACAGGGAAACACTCTTCTGCAGTGTGGGCTGGAGGCTTCCTTCCCCCTCCTAGAGGTACCAGACTGCCCTGTCTTCTTATTATGCTTTAGTCTGTCAGGCAGCATCAGCAAAGAACCACTGAAAGCCTCAGTAACACCAGATAATTCAAACAGAATAAAGGAACATCATAAAGTCTCTAAAAATTTGACTTCCAATAGAAGCACAACCCACAGAAGTAGGCCAAAACAATCCAATTAGAAAATGGGCCAAAGACACACACAGACATTCTACCAAAGAGGATATATAGAAGACAAATACACATGTGAAAATATATTCAACAGAATATAACTTCGTTGGCAACATAGGTCAACTGGAATAGTCAAATGGATGATTGAATTATTATATTAAAAACAGTATGTTTATTTTAACTGTCAAGGTAGGGTGGACAAACAAAAACAAAGATATCTGGATGAAGAATCAGAAGACCTAGTTTTTGTTTCAGTTTTATCATGTGTTAGTTGCATAATTTGGATGTTCAATAAATTTTTGCAGCATTAATTAGGGTAAATTACATTCTTATAAGTTGTTTCTTTATTTGTAAAGTAAATGTAACAGAGTGTTGCAAAGTACTATAATTGAAACTGAACAATATATATTTTTTTAAAGTTACCTGCTAGTAGAGAGGAAAAATTGCTATTTTAAAAATGCCTGCAAATGTTTGTTCTGTGGACATAAAGGCAAATTACTCTCAGTGGTAGATCGCTGTGCCTTGTAATGGAGAGTCACTTACTGCATCTTTTATTTGTACCAAACTAAATCTAGATTCTAATATGACTTGGGAAAATAATGCTAAATTGCTTTGCATAATAATATTGCAATTTTGAAAATTGGATTAACTTTCTTTGGAATTTATAGTTGTAGAGAGCAGGACTTGAGGCGGGGAGACATGCTCAAGGGTATTCACAAGAGATAAAGGAGAGATAGTTAAGGTTGTTAGATCTGTAGACTCTAACAAAGGTCCATTCAGTTTTAAGTTTCTGTGTGCCATGATTCCATTCCATTACAACAAAGACTTCAGTAAAAATCTCATTTAAAATTACAACTAGATCTTGGCCTTTGCTATAGAAAATTGAGGGGAGAGTGCCAGCCCACATTTGCAGTGAAGATATATAAGGAAGACTCACAGTAGCTTGTGGAAAACAGCTTTCAATGCATAAGCGTGACCTGCACAAGTGTAAAGTTTGGCTAGAGTGTCAAGGGACACCCAAGATGGATTTATAGAGTAGTTAAATATTCTATGGAGAATCTCATTAATATTTCTGGAATAAACTCAAGTTAATAGCAAGCAAACAAAACAAACAAACAAAAAATATCTCTTGAAGTCAAACAGCATAAGACCTTCTGTTTTGATATAAAGAGAAAAGAAGTATTTTAGGTACTGAGCATTTATGTAACTTGGATATGCAAAAACTCCTAGAATTCCTAATTGTATGAAACTTACATATATAAGGGTCAAAATAAATAATGTATGTATAAAAGTACTTTGCACATGGTAGATAACTAAGCAAAGACAAAAAATCAATTAGCATACTATGTTATGGACAATACAATTTTTCAATGCTGACTTCTAAAGTATTTTTTAGTAAAATATTTTGTAACATTAAAAGGGAAAATTCAAGGTAGATGAATCATTATACACTAAAACTCCCTTGCATTGTAAAGTAGCAAAAAGGGCTAATTGAAAGGCTAAGAATTGTATTAGTCTGTTCTCATACTACTAGTAAAGACATACCTGAGACTGGGTAATTGATAAAGAAAAAAAGGTTTGAAGAACTCACAGTTCCACATGGCGGGGGTGGCATCACAATCATGGCAGAAGATGAAGGAAGAGCAAAGGGACATCTTACATGTTGGCAGGCAAGAGAAAGCATGTGCAGGAGAACTCTTCTTTGTAAAACAATTTGATCTCACGAGACTTACTTACTATCAGGAGAATAACACAGGAAAGAACTACCCCCATGAATCAAGTAACTCCCACCAGGTCCCTCCCATGACACATGTGAATTATGGGAGCTACAATTCAAGATGAGATTTGGGTGGGGACACAGCCAAACCATATCAAGAATATACTTGATTAAAGGTGGGTTTGTTTGTGATGCCTTTTCTTTCTCTTTTCTAACAGTTTTGACTCATAGTAATAAACTTTCTTTCACCATCCACCTAAGCATATATTTAAGCATATATTTATGTTTCTTCTTTTGTCTGCTCTTCAGGCCACAAGTACTTTTCAGCTACCTAGAACTCTTAATTGGCCAGGGCTTACTCAGCCAAACCAGCCTTACCAACTGCAGACTCTTCCTTCTCAGACCTTTCACCCTGATATAGTTTGGATATTTGTCCCCTCCAAGTCTCATGTAAAAATTTAATCCAAAATGTTAAAGGTAGGGCTTAGGGGGAAGTGTTTGGGTTGTTGGGGCAGATCCCTCATGAATTACTTGGTGCCATCCTCACGGTAACAAGTGAGTTCATAGTTTGTGCAAAAAGTGATTGTTTAAAACATCCCGCACCTCCTCTCCCTTGCTCCTTCTTGCCATGTGACATGCCTGCTCCTCTTTCCCTCTGCTATAATTGAAAGCTCCCTGGGTCCCTCACCAGAAGCAGATACTGTTGCCATGTTTCTTGTACTGCCCGCAGAACAATAAGCAAAATAAACCTCTCTGTAAATTTCCTAGCCTTGCATATTCTTTTAGGGCAATGCAAATGAAGTAAAGCCTCCCCCAAAACAACTTTCTATTTTAATCCACTGACTTTACTTGTAGCTTGATAATTAATCTGATTTAATATATGCATAAAATATCTATAAAATATTCAAAATGTGCAACTTATATATAAAATATTTATAATATACAACTATATTTAATTGTAGCTGAAAATTATATTATGCAATATAATTTTATATACATAGGGTCAAGGAAGCTACTTTTTTACCATATGCAGAGCTAGGATCTTTATCATGATGATGATGATGATGATGATGATAATGATGATGACTTTAGAGACAGACACTCACTTTGGCACCCAGGCTGGAGTTCAGTAGTGTGATCATAGCTCACTGCACCCTTGAACTCTTGAGCTCAAGCAATTCTCTTACCTCGGTCTCTCCAGGATCTGGGACTACAGGCACATGCCATTGCACCGGGCTAATTTATTTTCTTTTTATTTTTTATGAAGATGAGGTCTCGCTTTCTTGCCCTGGTAAGTCTTGAACTCTTAGCTTCAAGTGACCCTCCCCCCTCAACCTCCTTAAAGAGGACTATGTCAATCTAAATGATTGTGCTTCTCTTGGAAAATTTCAAATTTTTTGGAGCAGAGGATGACATGAACAGCTTCTTCAAATTATGTCATAAATCCATCAACCCCAGCTCCTAATAAATATTATGTTTTTATTTTAAAGTCAGCATTTGTCCATATTTTGCTGGTTTCACTGCTGTCTTTATTCTTTTGTTTTGAGTCACATACATTTTTTCTCACCCTTACTCTCAACTCTTGTCTATGAATTGTAAAAGGATTAGTAAAAACAGATGGTGACATTGGAAGCCATTGTCTGCTAATTCTTAAAAATATAACCTAATTGTCTTGTTCGTGATCTTTCTCATTATCTCTCATGACAAAATTAAAGCCTAAATTTAGTACTTTCGATTCATGTATGCTTACCATTTTTGTCCTTAAAAGGATACTTACATCTATTACAGAATACATACATTCTCAAATCCAATTAAAGTATGCCAGTTACATAAATATAATTAGACTACCAGGTAATGTTAAACAGATTTCCACCCTGGTCTTTCACAGACCTCTATACATACACTGGAGTCTATTCTTTGCCATTTCAATTTGTGGAACTTGTTTTCCTTTATAGAACCTCTTCTCAAATGTTCTCTAATCACTATGCTCTATAACTTTAATCTTTGTATTACTTACATTCTCAGGAAGTGGATACCTGGTAACTGAAAGCAAATCTGCACAATCTTTTTGTTCTCCTGAAATGTTGAAAAGCATTTAAAACTATTCCTGTGTGATAAACAATGAAATTGAATTCCAAGAGGTTAAATAACTTGTCTGAGTTTGCAAAAAAAAAGACAATCACTGAACTACATTTGAATTCAGGGCTGATTTTCAAAGTTTATACCCTTCATAATGGATCAGTAGTTTTAAAGTTGTTCATTATGGGAGTTCTCACAAAGCCTACATTGTGAGATTATAAATACATAGGTGCATTTATAATTTTGCATGTGTATGTTGAAGGGGAGAGAATGAAGGCTACCACTCCTCCAACAAATAACATTATTATAAATCTAGCATGTAACAGAATATTTTTGTATAGTATAATTTGCAAACTCTGGAAAATGAACAACTATTTTATATAAAATTCTTAAGCAATTTTTGGATACAATTTGATGTGACTAAAGGCTTTTCTAGGAAATTGTCAAAGGCAATTAAACCAGAGCAACTCCATCTTGAATAGGGGCTGGGTAAAATAAGGCTGAGACCTACTGGGCTACATTCCTAGATGGTTAGGCATTCGAAGTCCCAGGATGAGATAGGAGGTCAACACAAAATACAGGTAATAAAGACCTTGCTGATAAAACAGTTTGCAGTAAAGAAGCTGGCTAAAACCCATAAAAACCAAGATGGCAAAGAGAGTGACCTCTGGTCTTCCTCACTGCTACCCCACTAGTACCATGACAGTTTACAAATGCCATGGCAACATCAGAAAGTTACCCGACATGGACTAAAAAGAGGAGGAACCCTCAACTTCAGGGAAATGCCCACCCTTTCCCAGAAACTCATGAAAAATGTACCGCTTGTTTAGTATGTAATCAAGCAATAACCACAAAAATGGGCAACCAGCAGCCCTGGAGTAGCCATTCCTTTATTCCTTTATTCCTTTATTTCCTCATAAACTTGCTTTCACTTTACTCTACAGACTTGCCCTGAATTATTTCTTGCACGAGATCCAAGAACCCTCTCTTGGGGTCTGAATCAGCACCCCTTTCTGGTAATAAAATTATTGTTGCTTGGTACCTCTGTTAGGCCCCAGAAAGAAAGTCCCACGCCCTGGGCCCTGTAGTGAAGGAAAAAAATAGCATCCCTCCACCCATTTAAGTTATTTGGCTTGGGTATAAATTAAATTAGCATAAGACCGATGAACAGAAAAAAATAGCTTTGTAGTTACATGCACATTCACAAGAATCCCACAGAAATATGAAATTCAAAGAAAGGACGGATAATCAGGACTTGTATAGCATCCTAAGCTATAGAAAAAAATAGGGGCATGCAGCTTCTGAGAGTGGTGACAAATTTTAGCAGTTTTAGAAGACGAACGTATGGCAAACAAAGGTTGCCTTTTTATGCAGATAAAAGTCCTTCAGGTAATAAAGATCGTCTTAGAGGCACTCTCTTCTTGATACAGATATTCTTACTAGTAACAATTCTGTTTATAGATGTAAATTTTTTTCATAAAAGAGCAGCTTTTCAGATCTGCTACTGTGTCTGCAGTCTCTCAAAATAAGCAGATGAAAATAATCAATATGGCAAAGAGGTTGACAACCAAAATAAGTGATTGAGGCATAAGTCTCAAATGATTGTTTATTGAGCCAGCTTGAGGCTGCACCTAGGAAAAACGCAAGTTATAGAAGCATTGGTGGTTGTTTTTCCAAAAGACATTATCAGGAGGTTTTGCATTTATATGTTATTTTTCAAAGCTGGGGGCAGCAGTCAGAAAAAATGATTACATACTTGTAAGACTTTAGTTAGTGTCCAGTAAACCCACATTTTACTTAAGATAAAGTGAACATTTGAAGAAAAAGGGAGTAGGGGAAGTAGACTTCTCACAGAGAGATGTAAGAATGATTAATCTCATCTAGTCTCAGGGAAAGATGAAGAAATGATTAATCTAATCTTGTCATTGTTCTGAATCTGGAAATATAAGCTAGTAGTTTTTTGAAAGGGCTAGTTTCTGCTTAATTCTTAGGGAAGAAAGCCTAATGGCTGTTAGCGAAGGAAGGGATGTAATGAAGTGTATCTAATCTCCCATCTTGTCATGGCTATGAACTCAGCTTCCAAGGTTTCTCTGGGGTTTCTGTGGACAAGAAGGGGTCTGTTTAGTCAGTTAGAGGTATAGAATTTTATTTTTATTTATCAATGTGTATTTGGGGTTGTATGTTTTGGTCTCCTGCGGTCACATTTTGGGGTGCTATGTCCTCAGCCCTGCTTTAGAGGAACCCATTCTGTATATTTTATGGCAACATCACTTTCCACAGCATGAAGAGACCACAGGTCAAGTGAAAAAGTGCACCTGGGTCTGTAGCCTCTACTTGTTTCTTAGACTACTCTCTACTATAAAGAAGTTCAGGAAATGTAACAAAAGTATGTCATTTTTGTATGCTGCTTACTTTGAACTGAGGGTAATTTGGGGGCAGTAGTAGCAGGAAGAAGCCTTGTCTGTCCAAAGACAAATCCTCCAATAAATACTCAATTGTCACCCATTCCTTCCCCAGGGGTTTCGTTAAACAGGGAAGATTAACTCATTACAGGTGAGTAAAACTAGAAGTTGGCATCACACTCAGATAAACTGAGGCAAACTATCATATTGAAGTGACCTTGTTGTCTGGGGTAGCAGCCATGGAGATCAAGGATGTGGACACACAAAGGGTGAGGTTTAGAGCAGAAATTTAATAGATGAAAGAGAATAGCTCCCTGGTACAGAGATGGGTCCCAGAAAAATGGGTTGCTGATTCACACTTTGGATATAGAGGCTTTTATAAGAAATCAGTAGGGTGGCTGGGCATCTCATTTGCATAAGGTGTGCATTTCTGATAGTTCCACCCCATTCTCCTAGTGTGCATGCAGGCTCTTAGCTTGAGTTATTCCATATTCCTTTGTTCCACTTACTGCAAATGTGTCAGGGGATGGAATTTTCCATTGTGGGCATGTCTTTGCAAGTCTCCTCTGTATACTTTCTCATCTATGTGGCTGTGGGGATGTCTTAGCCAAGCCCCCTGGGCAAGTTCCTTTATGTGTTCCTGCAACTTGATTTTTCAGGCTGTGTTTTTGTTTGAAAGAATTTAACTAAGGACCCACCCTAACTGCCTGACCAGTTTCTTCTTTTCTCCTCTCTCAATATATTCTCCTAAAGTCCCATTCATTTTTTCACAAATCATATATTCTCTTGTAAGCTCCCTATATCTCCTCTCCCCTATGAAGAGTATATGTTACCTTCTACATCTCACTGGATTTTGGAATTTTCACTTTTATTTTTGCTCTGATGCCCCTGTGATTATGATAAATTTGTATGCCTTTTCTGCTGTTAATTTGTCTCTTTCAGGTTATTTCATAGATGCAGTTATCAAACCCTCAGAGAGTAGAGCAATAGAGAAAAACCTTTCCTCCCCTAAATATGAAATCCAAGGCATTATCTGCCCAAATGGCTCTGAGTGTAAAACTTACATTAGCTTTTTCCCTGGATCCATCCAACTAAGGTAGAAAATCTGGTAGTGTGTATAGCCCTAGGCTTGAGGTTTAGCTGAATGCAAAGGTGAAAGTGTGGACATAGCTTTGACATGCAAACTGAGGTGTCAACACACTTGCATTCAAGATTACTTGATGTATAGTTCACAAAAACCAGGGATGGGAAGAGATGAGAGACAGGTTATGGATGGTTCTCCTGGAATTGCCATATATGGTACATAACTCTAAAGAATCTGAGAATTCTGAGCCAGAACTGGTCTTCTAGGTCTTTATGAAACTATATCTTGTCAAGAAGATATTTTGCTAAACAGTTAGCTTAATTTATAACTTGTAAATATTTATTCATATTGTTTGTAAAGCTCCATGTGTACTCTTGTCTCAGGCCCTGGAATATATTGCGTGATTTTGTTGGTTCTTTCTTCAACTGGCCATCAGCTTAATTTCAGTAAGATGTCAGATAATATCTAAATGGAAATTATTTCCCTGGCATACAATTTATTATAGCAATAATAAATAATAATGATTTTTTTCTTTCTTTTTTTTTAAGACAGGCTTTTACTTTATTATCCAGGCTAGAGTGCCATGGTGCAATCACAGCTGACTGTAACCTTGAACTCCTGCTCTCAAGAGATTCTCCTGCTTCACTCTCTTAAGTAGCTGAAACCATAGGCATGTACCTAATGGCCTGGTTATATTTTTTAAAAATTTAGAGACAGGGTCTCACTATGTTTCCCAGGCTGGTCTAAGTACTGTGCTCAAGCCATTTTCCTGCCTCAGCCTTCCAAAGTGTTGAGATTACAGGTTTTAACCACCACATCAGCCCTAACAATAATTGTCTAACAATTCTATTTTTCTAGTGGGAGGTTATATTTGAATTGACTTTTTGGTTTTTATTTGTAATTTTTGTTGGTACATTTTAGGTGTATATATTTATACGCTATATAGGATGCTTTGATACAGGCTTGCAAATGTGAAACGAGCCTATCATGGAGAATGGGGTATCTATCTCCTCAAGCATTTATCTTTTGAGTTAAAAAACAATCCAACTACAATCTTTAAGTTATTTTAAAATGTACAATTAAGTTATTATTTACTATAGTCACCCTGTTATGCTATTAAATATTAGGTCTTATTTATCCTTTCTATTGTTCTGTACCATTAGACATCCCAACTCTTCCCCAATCTCTGACAACCCTTCCTAGCCTCTTGTAACCATCCTTCCACTCTCTATGAATTGACCTGTTTTAGGTCTCCCCTCTTACAAAATTGAAACAATACTCTGACATGTACTTATAACTATTTTGAATAAATAATTTTAAAGCACCCAAACCTGAATTTCAACCAGAAACATTCTGGTTTTAATTTTTTTTTTTTTTTTTTTAAAAAAAAAAAAAAAGTAGTGTATGGTTTTCCTAGCTAAACTAAGTTATTGAAATCTTCCACACTAGAACATACTGTGCTTATGTAATAAATTGGTAGATGAATGGATTATTAGGGCTTGATAAACTATATTCCAAGATGAAGACCCCAGAAATAGCTTAAGAAGCAAATTTTTCTCTCTGATTTTTTTCTACCCTCCTGTCTCTGACCCCCTCATTCTTGCCCAAGGATAGAAATAGAAACTAGAATCCCTCATCTTCAATGCAAGACTTAGAAACCAGAATCTTTTTTCCCAAAGCTAGTCATAAAGCTAAAAATATTACTCTAACTCTCCTTCTGCCTTTCTTTGTAAAAACTGGTCATAGGACATGATCTGAGCTATGGTGTTTGGTTGAAGGTAATAAGACCTTCCCTCCAGAAAAAATTCTGCCCCACACACAGAAAGAAAGAATACTGCATAGAGAGGCCAAAAAGCATGTAAATGGACAGAAATGGCTAGGTTTCCCCTTTCAGTCTGTTAAGATTATCTAATCATATTTCTACATGTCTATACCTATGCATCAAAATGGACAACTTTTCCTGTGTTTTTGGGTCTTCAATCTGAAGCCTCTCATTTCTTAAAAAGCTATAAACACATAAATTTGTATATATTTTCTTCTATGAATCTCCTTTTTGCCAATGACTTTCAGTGAATCTTCAGAGGTAAAAGGGGAAGCTTTTTCTATAGGATAAATTTTTTAAAAAAGTCTATGCAGTGAAAGTATTTTGTCCTATGCAAGGTTTACATTCACAATCTACAGAAAATGAGGTTAGTCCTTTACTTCCTGTGTCATAACAGTGTAGTAGAGTAGGCAGAGACTAGATTTTAGGTTAATGCAGACCTGTATCAGAGGTGTATGAACCAAAGCGACTCCATCTTGAACAGAAGCTAGGTACAATGAGGCTGAAACCTACTGGGCTGCATTCTCAGATGTTTAAGGCATTCTGTCACAGGATGAGATAGGAATTTGGCACAAGATACAGGTCATAAAGACCTTGCTGATAAAACAGTTTGCAGTAAGGAAGCCAGCTAAATCCCATCAAAACCAAGATGGCCAAAACAGTGACCTCTGGCCATCCTCACTGCTACACTCCCACCAGTGCTATGGCAGGTTACAAATGCCGTGGCAACGTCAGGAAGTTACCTATATGGTTTAGAAAGGGGAGGCATGAATAATCCTCCCCTTGTTTAGCATATCATCAAGAAATAACCATAACCATAAAAATGAGCAACCAGCAGCCCTTGGGACTGCTCTGTCTATGGAGTAGCCATTCTTTTATTCCTTTACTTTCTTAATAAATTGTTTTCACTTTACTCTACAAACTTGCCCTGAATTCTTTCTTACATGAGATCCAAGAACCCTTTCTTGGGGTCTAGATCAAGATCCTTTTCCTGTAACATCTTTCTGGTGACCAAGAAGCAACAATACTGAGGAGACCTCTCCCACTCAAAGGAAATAGACTGCAGCACTGATTGTCCAACTTTGGGTAAGTGGGGTGCATATATCCAGGTAAAGAATGGGATTGGATTAGAGGCCCAACTTAAGGGAGTTGAGTGTCTCCTAGGATAGACTGGGTTAGAGGCCCCTCTTAATAAAAGGCAAGGATGCATGAAGGACCTTGGGTTAGGGGCCCAATTTAGGAGGATTAGAGTCCCTTCTAAGATTTAAGGGATTAGGGAACCCTTTCAGTAAAGTCCCACTTGGTAAAATCTCTCTTGGCTAAGAACGGATTTGGCACTGTGGGATGTTAACATCTATGTAAGACCTATGTAAGACCTGGGACACATGGAGTTAGAAAGACACATGGAGTTAGAAAGACCCTTACCCTTACCTGCACTTTTGCCTGATGTGTCCTAGGCTAGGCTCCACACCTAGTACATAATTAAAATCCCAAATTTCCCAAGGTTTTCACCAAAAGTAAAAGTTGCTAAGAGTTAAAATCGTAACATGTATTTGAGACTACTGAATAAACAGTTCTACACATGAAGCATGTAAGGAAAGTAAAATATATTAATACTTTTGGTAAAAGAGTATAAGAAGTCATGGAAATGTGGATTTTTTTCTGCCTAAAGTGTTAAAAATTGTTTTAAGTTAGGATAAAGCTGGGTTTAAAAAGTTGTGGAAGGTATGTGAAAAATTAATTGCAAACAAAATTAATTCAGTGCATGAACATTTTGGCTAAAGTTAAAGGGGTATTATTCATTTTTTCTATAAATTGATCATTAAAATAAAAGCACAACACGTTTTTCTTAGAGCAAAAATCTGCTTATAATTTGCTTTTTAACAAAAAAATTTTAAAGAGTTATAAAAGGTTTATAAGAATCTTATCTTATGGTCAAACTAATTGAGATTAAACACAT
Source organism: Papio anubis (assembly GCF_008728515.1). NCBI lineage: Eukaryota > Metazoa > Chordata > Mammalia > Primates > Cercopithecidae > Papio > Papio anubis. The sequence continues at coordinate 63,813,165 of NC_044996.1, forward strand.
TTGTCTAAAAGGTTTTCTTAAGATTTGGTTTGACATCAATAATGCACTAATGCAACAGTGACATTTGGTGTATTTGGCATAAAATTCATACTGAAAGCATTGTCAAATATGAAATTGTGTTTAGTGTTCTTTGGGCTGTATTTGCATTCATATGTTATTGGTATACGATCCAAAATCATGGGAAACTCCTATAATTCTAATATGGCTTAGTGTATGTTATTAATAGTTATAATTGTTAAGTAAACGTTTGTATGCCACAAAGGTAACCAAATTTCCTTGTCAATTTTGTTTTTGACGGTGGCTGTCCTAAGGCTTTTTATCATCCACAGATATTTGTTGTCTTGTTTTAATCCTCTTTAAAAGGTGGTTTATAGTCAGCTATAGAACTCTAACAGGTGTCATTAAATGCAGGTTTCTAATAACTTTAGAAATTGTGATATTAGAATGAAAGGAAAACCTTTCAGGATTCATGGAGGGCTGAAATGTTTATGACTGTTAATTGCACAAACTAAAGAAGTCTGAAGTAATCTTTTTAACTTTTTGTGAAACTCTTGTATTATTCCATTTTCACACTGTTGATAAAACATATCCGAGACTGATCATTTTACTGGAACCTCCAGCACATTGCAGACACCATACAGGGAGGAGCCCACTCTCCTTCCCTGTAAGACTTTTGCCTCTACTCTTCACAGAGTAGGGTCCCAGATGTGGTCCCACAGCACAGTCACATCACCCCAGTTAAACATTCCCATTGGAAGTGGCTCTGTCTCTCTGGGGTGGTGTTCTTAGAGGCAACTGGCAGCCCCTCTGCCACTACCAATACAGTGGTACTATCCTTACTGCCCTGGGCTGAGGAAGAAACAGAGAGCCTGAGCGCTTGGACCTCCAGCACATTGCAGTCACCCTACAAAAAAAAAGTTTAGACTGTTTTCCTCATAAGCCCCTCAAATCTCCTACTCTTCACCACACAGGGGTTCCTGTCTTGGGCTCACAACACACTCTTCCCACCCTAGGCTGATCATTCCACTTTACCAAGGCTCTGTGTTTCTCTGGAGTGGAGCCCTAAGACACTAGTGAAGGGTGCTTTGCCATTGCCACTGCCAAGGTCTCCAACTTTGCTTTCTCTAAGCTGGGGAGTAAGCAAAAAGTCTGAGCTTGCCCCAGGCCTGCAGTGCACAGACTGGAAGTGCCAAGCCAAGGTCTGTGGTCAGCATTGAAGTAGGAAAGGAATCCACACTCTCAGAGTACTGAGAGGGAGCATGGCTGCAAATGTGAGGAAATACAGAGAAACTATCAGACATCTGATGTTTCAGATGTCTCTGAAAACACGCAGAAATGAAGTAACACACAATCTTTCAGCAGAAACCCTACAAGCCAGAAGAAATTAAGGGTCCTATATTCAGCAGTTTTGAAGAAAAAACATTCCAAACAATAATTTCATATCTAACCAAACTAAGCTTCTTAAGTGAAGGAGCAATAAAATTATTTGTAGATAAGTAAATGCTAAGACAATTTATTACCATCGGACCTGCCTCGCAAGAGGTTCTTAAGGGAGTGCTAAATGTGAAACCAACAGACCATTAGTAGCCACCACAAAACCACACTCCAGTACATAGACAATTGAAACTATAAAGCTAATACACAATCAAGTACAAATAACAACCAGCTAATAATATGACAAAAAGATCAAATCCTCACATATCAATATTAACCTTGAAAGGAAATGAGCTAATCATTCCTACTTGAAAGCCACAGACTGGCAAGTTGGATAAAAAAGCAGGACCCAACTGTATGCTATCTTCAAGAGACCCATCTCCCATGCAAGGGCAACCATAGGCTCAAAGTAAAGGGATGGAGAAATAGCTATCAAGCAAATACAAAACAAAAAAAGAGCAGATGTTGCTATTTTTATTTTAGAAAAAAATAGACATTATATCAAAAACAATAAAAAAGAAGGGCATTTCATACTGATAAAGTATTCAATTCAACAAGAAGACTTAACCTATACTAAATATGCACTCAAAACTGGAGTACACAGATTGATAAAACAAGTGCATAGAGACTTATAAAGAAATATAAATAACCAAACAATAATAGTGGGAGACTTCAACATCCCACAGAGAGAAATGGACAGATCATTGAGACAGAACACTAACAATGATATTTGGGTTCTAAACTTAACACATGACAAAATGGGCCTAACATACATCTACAGAACATTCCAGCCAACAGCAGAATGTACATTACTTTTATTTGCATATGGCACATACTTTAAAATTGGTCACTCAACCATAAAGTGGATCTGAAGAAAATTTAAAAAAAAAAATCATACCACCCACACTCTCAGACCATAGCACAGTAAAAATAGAAATCAAAACCAAGAAGATTTCTCAAAACCATGCAATTACACGGAAGTTAAACAATCTGCTCCTGAATGACTTTTGGATAAACAATGAAATTAAGGCAGAAAACAAGAAATTATTTGAAACTAATGAAAACAAAAATAAAGCACAGCAGAATCTCTGGGACACAGCTAATGCAGTGTTAAGAGAAAATTTTAAAATTTTATACTTTTGAACACCCACATCAAAAACTTTGAAAGATCTCAAATTATTAAACTAACATTACCCCTAGAGGACCTAGAAAAACAAAAACAAGCCAACCCTATAGCTAGCAGAAGAAAATAAATAACCAAAATAAGTCCTGAACTAAATGAAATGGAGATGAGAAAAGTCATACAAAAGATCAGCAAAACCAAAAGTTGGTTCTTTGAAGAAAATGAATAAGATAGATATGGTGCTAGCTAAGCTAATTTAGAAAAAAAGAGACAATATCCAAATAAACAAAATCAGAAATGACAAGGAGAGCATCACCATTAAGCCCACAGAAATACAAAATCCTCAAAGACTATTACAAATACCACTACACACACAACTTAGATAATGTGGAATAAATGGATAACTTTCTAGAAATATACAAGCCCCCAAGATTGAAAAAGAAAAAATTGAATCCCCGATAGATCAATAATGAGTTCCCAAACTGAATTGGTAATAAAAACCTACCAACCAGGAAAAGCCCTGAACCATATGAATTCATAGCCAAATCTACCAGACATACAAAAAAGAGCTGGTACTATTCCTGCTGAAACAATTTCAAAAAATTGAGGAGGAGGGACACCTCCCTATCTCATTCTATGAGACCAGCATCATTTTGATACCAAAATCTGGCAGAGATACAACAATAAATGAAAATTTCAGGCCAATATTCTTGATGAACATCAATGCAAAAATCCTCAAGAAAATATTGGCAATCAAAATCCAGCATCACATCAAAAAGTTTATTCACAATGATCAAGTAGGCTTCACCCCTGGGATGCAAGGTTTGTTCATTATACACAAATCAGTAAATGTGATCTATCACGTAAACAGGACTAAAGACAAAAACTACATGATCATCTCAATAGATGCATGTAAAGCTTTTGATAAAATTCAGCATCCTTTCATGTTATTAATCCACAACAAACTAGACATTCAAAGTATATACTTCAAAATAGTAAGAGCCATCTATGACAAATAGCAAGCATCATCCTGAACAGTCTAAAGCTGGAAGCATTCCCCTTGAGAACCAAAAGTAAACAAGGAAGCCCACTCTCACAACTCCTATTCAACATTGTACTGGAGGTCTTAGCTAGAGCAATCAGGCAAGAAAAAATAAATAAAAGGCATCCAAATAGAAAGAGAGGAAGTATCTCTCTTCACAGAAAATGTGAATTGTAGATCTAATAAACAACTTTAGCAAAGTTTTAGGATACAAAATAAATGCACAAAATTTAGAAGCATTTCTATACACTAATAAAATCCCAAGATAGGAACCATATCAGGAATGCAATCTTATTCACAATAGCTGCAAAATTATCAAAATAACTAGGAATATAGCTAACTGGGGATGTAAAAGATCACTACAATGACAATCACAAAACACTTCTGGAAGATAAGAGAAATGGCACAAATAAATGAGAAAACATTTCATTCTCACAAATAGGAAGAATCAATATTGTGATACTGTTAAAAGGGCCATACTGTCCAAAGCAATTTACAGATTCAATGCTGTTTCTATCAAACTACCAACAAAAATTTACACAAAACTAGAAAAAAAAATCTAAAATTCACTTGAAATCAACAAGATCCTGAAGAGCCAAAGCAATCCTAAGGAAAAAAAAAAAAAAAAAAAAGCTAGAGATATGGAGGTATCATGTTCCATGGTTTCAAACTATACTATGAGGCTACTATAACTAAAATAACTTGATACTGGTACAAAACAAAAACAGGCACATAAACCAATGAAATAGGTTAGAGAACCCAGAAATATGGCTGTACAACTACAGCCATTTAATATTAAAGAAAACCAACAGTGATGAATAATAAAGAAGGGACTTCCTAGTCAATAAATGGTGCTAGGATAACTGAATAACCACATGCAGAAGATTAAAACTGGATCCCTACAATTTACCATATACAAAAATCAGATCAAGATGTATTAAAGACATAAATATTATCCCAAAATGATAAAAACCCTGGAAGACAACTCAGGTAATACCATTTTGGACATAGGAATGGGCATAGATTTCATGACAAAGACACCAAAAGCAATTACAACAAAAACAAAAATTGAGAAGTGAGACTTAATTAAACAAGAGCTTCTGCACAACAGAAGAAACTATCAACAGAGCAAACAGACAACCTATAGGATGGGAGAAAACATTTGCAAACTATACGTCTGAGAAAGGTCTAATATCCAGAATCTATAAGAAACTTAAACAAATTGAGCAAAAATCAAACAACCCCATTAATGCTTAGCTCTCACCTACAAGTGAGAACATGTGGTGTTAGGTTCTATTCCTGTGTTAATTCACTTAGTATAATAGCCTCCATCCATGTTGCTGCAAAGGAGATGATTTCATTCATTCTTATGGCTGCATAGTATTCCATGTAATTTCCTGACATTTTAATGATCACCATTCTAACTGGTGTCAGATGGCATCTCATTGTGGTCTTGATTTGCATTTCTCCAATGACCAGTGATGATGAGCTTTTTTTCATATGTTTGTTGGCCACATAAATGTTATCCTTCACCTACTTTTTGATGAGGTTGTTTGCTTTTTCTTATAAATTTGTTTAAGTTCTTTGTAGATTCTGGATATTAGCCCTTTGTCAGATGGATAGGTTGCAAAAATTTTCTCCCATTCTGTAGGTTGCCTATTCACTGTAATGACAGTTTCTTTTGGTATTTGGAAGCTCTTTAGTTTAATTAGATCCCATTTGTCAATTTTGGCTTTTGTTGCCATTGCTTTTGGTGTTTTAGTCAGGCACTATGCTGATGACCTGTGTGACAAAATTATCTGTACAATAAACCCCATGACACACAATTTACCCATGTAAGAAACCTACACATGTACCCCCTTGAACCTGAAAAAATGTTGAAAGAAAAAAAAGTGTTATACTTCTATCAGGGTCAAAACTGTTTATATTAGGATTAGAAGTTACTATTGAGTTTGACAGGATGTATTAATAATCCAAATTTATACAAGGTTTACTATTACATTGAGAACAAAATGCCAGTTATGGTGGTTTGAGAATCAATTGAATGAAGACAAAATAGCAAGAGAATATAAAAGGTTTTCATAAATTTCACGGTAAAAGACATAAGAAATATAGGATGATATCATAAAATTGAGAAATAACCTGAAAAATAAAATTTCCTAAGGCAAGTTAATCCACTACAGCGTAATTAGCGTAATTAGGTAAGAATAGCTTGCTCATGTGGTTCAAGCCAAACTTCTAATTCTAATACTGTCACAACATTTTGGCATTACCAATATTCCTTAATCAACCAATTTTCTTGTTCTGAACACGCCCCTTTTAAGTGAGCAGCTATATAATTTTAATACTTTTTTTCTCTCTCTCTTTCTCTCTCTCTCTGTTAATTTTTTCAGTGTCCCTGTAGTGAGTCATGTTCACTAAAAATAAATTTTACTAAGGCATTATGCTACTTATGATAATGATTCTGTCAAATGTTGGAAGCGAAAGAAAATAACAATACCTTTACCACTGAATATTCCATGTTACCTCCCTACTGCTTCACAAAATAATATTGAAGAATTATCATTCCTCTTACTTTTTATGTTGATCTTGTCCAGTATGCCATTTCTTTATTTTCTCCTATTCAAATTTTACACATCCTTCAACGTTGAACTAAAGCCTCATCTCTTCCATATAGTTTGCTGTGACTATCTCAGCCAACTTTCTGCCTTTTTTGACCTCATATAGTTCTTAAGCATACTACTGAGCACATGGCTCATAATTATATCCTATTGTCTGTTTTCTTCACCTTGAGTTATATGCCCATGTCTCTTCTCACCAACTTGATTGCATCAACTCCTCTATGGCAGTGAGCTAATCGTGCATCTTTAGTTCTGAGCTTCAACTCCCACTACAAACCTTCTTTCAGTTACTACAACTACACAGAGCACAGGTTAAGGCACCAACAACTTATTAATCATTGAATAATTTTAACATCTTGAAGAAAAGAGAAGAGCAAATAGAGACACAGAATGTACCTAAACAGACACTTTTCTTTATCAGTGCTTTTAAATTCTGCTACATAATAACTTTAGAGAAGAAAGACAATAGTATATATATGTGCATAAGCTGAGATTTCCAAGAGAATATAATTTTAGGAGTTACCTTATCAATTTTTTCAGCAAGAAACATATCATATTTCTGGCTTGAAATGTACAACTGAGAGGTCTTAGTCTTCTTAAATAAATTTGATATTTTTCCCTACAAAGAGAGATTTATGAAGCTTTTCTGAACCTCTTGAAAAGAATGAATTTCAAAGGTTTGTATCTTAATGCCTGATTTTACCTGCTATACAACCGGGCTATCGTTTAAGCACGACCTAATCTAATCTAAAACAAAAATGATCAATATTCAAAAAGGTTAATTTGAATAATTTCATATGGCCCTGAATATAATAGATCTTATTGTTCTTTTTTTTTTTTTTTTTTTTTTTGTTGAGACGGAGTCTTGCTCTGTCGCCCAGGCTGGAGTGCAGTGGCCGGATCTCAGCTCACTGCAAGCTCCGCCTCCCAGGTTTACGCCATTCTCCTGCCTCAGCCTCCCGAGTAGCTGGGACTACAGGCGTCCGCCACCTCGCCTGGCTAGTTTTTTGTATTTTTTAGTAGAGACGGGGTTTCACCGTGTTAGCCAGGATGGTCTCGATCTCCTGACCTAGTGATCCGCCCGTCTCGGCCTCCCAAAGTGCTGGGATTACAGGCTTGAGCCACCGCGCCCGGCTAATAGATCATTTTCATACATTACTTTAGTTTTTTTTTTTTAACTTCACGTTTGAAACTGTAAAATTTAAATTACAAGTGCACAGAACTATGCAAAACATTTGACACAGCTAGAAAACTTGTCTAGGTTCAAAATTTAAACAAAACGTAGGGATACATGATGCTGAGTTGGCATTTTGAATAAATGTGGGGAATTCCTTAGTAATAATCTCTCACAACTTTGAATCTGGCAAAATTTGTTTTATTATCTTCCTCTCTTTTAGTGAATCTCACACATATATTTTTGGCTTTTTGACACTTCTTCCCTTCTTAAAAATATCACCATATATGGATGTTGTATAATCTCTTGATTCTTCTGGCTTTCCAAGTGAAGTAATACAATGTTACAGATCTTTCCTGTGTTCTTCTGTATTAGAATTTATCTGTGTCTCACACCATCAGGGCCTTTCTCTCTGAAAATTAGAAATAGAATGTTAACCAAATACATTAATTATTCTGTGCAATATCATATTTTAACCTAATCAAGGTACATATCATATCATGAAGGACTTCCTTAAGAAATTAATCTAATAGACTTGCAGCCCCTAGCAGAGGCTTTGGTTGGTGGGGAAGTGGTGTGTTTTTTGGTAGAAGCAGTATGGGTATGTGGTATTCTTCAAACCTGTGGCTGATATAGTAAGGGGTTGTCAAAAAGCTTCCTTTGATGACTATACTAATGATGAACCAGACTGGTAGCACTTCTAAGTTAAGAATTCCCTAAGTTAGACAAAATTTAAGGAATAGCATGAAGGTAAAAAGTAAAGCTTAACAAAAGGCTAATTTTCAACACTCAACTACCCTCTATTGTTATGGTTCTCAAAATTAGGTATATATGCATCATATCATTTGGACAGCTTGTTATAAAGAGCAGTTTCAGTCCTCTCCTCTCTGAGATTCTGATTGGACATGCCTGGTGTCTAGACAAAGAATCTATATTATATGTTCTAATGACAAAGATGGTTACAGTATAGGTGGTCTGAGAAATGTACTCATACAAACTCTGCTGTATAATAAGTATTCCCCATCAATAGATCCAAACCAAGATGAAATATCTGAAATGCCAGATAAAGAATTCAGAAGGTTGATAATTAAGCTACCAAGGAGCTACCAGAGAAAGGTAAAAACACCTTAAAGAAATTTAAAATAAATTACAACCTAAGGATAATTGATGTTTCTGAGGTAGAAAAGTCTAAAAGTTTACAAAATTTATATGAGAAAATAATTGAAGAAAATTTCCTGGCCTTGCTAGAGATCTAGATGTCCAAATAAAAGAAGCTCAAAGAACTTCTGGGAAAATCATTGCAAAAGGATCATCACCAAGGCACATAGTCATCATGCTATCTAAAGTCAACATGAAGGAAATAATTTAAGAGCTGTGAGACAAAAGCATTAGATAACCTAAAAAGGAAAACATATCAGACTAACAGCAGACTTCTCAGTAGAAACCTTACAAGCCAGATGGGATTGAGGTCATATCTTTAGTTTCCTTAAACAACATAATTGTCAGCTGAGAATTTGGTATCCAGTAAAACTAAGCTTCATAAATGAGGGAGAGGTAAAGTCTTTTTCAGACAATGGTAAAGAAATTTGTCGCTACCAAATAAGCTCTACAAGAAATTCTAAAACGAGTTCTAAATATTGAGACAAAAGCATGATATGATACAAAATACAATCTCCTTAAAGCATAAATCTCACAGGACCTATAAAACAATATCACAGTTAAAAAAATGTAACTAGGAAACAACTAACGTGATGAATAGAATGCTGCCTCATATCTCAATATTAATACTGAATGTAAATGGCCTCAATGCTCCACTTATAAGGTACAGCATGGCAGAATGGATAAAAATCTACCAAGTATCTGCTGTCTTCAAGAGACTCACCTAACACATAAGGACTCATATAAACTTCAAGTAAAGGGGTGAAAAAATATATGCCCCACAAAAGGAAACCCAAAGTGAGCAAAAGTAGCTATTCTTTTATCAGAAAAAAAACGGACTTTCGGCCGGGCGCGGTGGCTCACGCCTGTAATCCCAGCACTTTGGGAGGCCGAGACGGGTGGATCACGAGGTCAGGAGATCAAGACCATCCTGGCTAACACAGTGAAACCCCGTCTCTACTAAACATACAAAAAATTAGCCGGGTGTGGTGGCGGGCACCTGTAGTCCCAGCTGCTCAGGATGCTGTGTCAGGAGAATGGCGTGAACCCAGGAGGCAGAGCTGAGAGTGAGCAGAGATGGCGCCACTGCACTCCAGCCTGGGTGACAGAGCGAGACTCCGTCTCAAAAAACAAACAAACAAAAAAACAAAAAACAAAAAAAAAAAAAAAACACTTTCAAGCAAAAACAGTAAAAAAAAAAAAAAAAAATCAAGAACATTATATAAAGATAAAATAATTTGTACAGCAGACAGATATTATAATCCTACATTTATATGTAAATAGCACTGGAGCCCCAAATTTATAAAACAATTTCTACTAGAGCCAAGAAATGAGATAGATAGCAGAACAATAATAGTGGGGGACTTTAATACTCCACTTACAATACTAGACAGATCTTCAGGGAAAAAAAAAAAAAGTCAACCAAGAAACAATGGACTTAAACTATACCCTAAAACAAATGAACTTAACAGGTATTTACAGAACAATCTCCCACCATCTGTAGAATATGCATTCCTCTCACCAGCACATGGAACGTTCTCCAAGATAGACCATATGATAGGCCACAAAACAAGTCTCAAAAATTTTAAGAAAATCAAAAACATTATTTTCCTTTTTTAAATTACACTTTAAGTTCTGGGATACATGTTCAGAATGTTCAGGTTTGTTACATACATATACACGTGCCATGGTGGTTTGCTGCACCCATCAACCTGTCATCTACATTAGGTATTTCTCCTAATGCTATCCCTCTCCTAGTCCCCCACCCCCTGACAGGCCCCAGTGTGTGATGTTCCCCTCCCTGTGTCCATGTGTTCTCTTTGTTCAACTCCCACTTATGAGTGAGAACATTAGGTGTTTGGTTTTCTATTCTTGTGTTAGGTTGCTGAGAACGATGGTTTCAAGCTTCATCCATGTCCCTGCAAGACATGAACTCATCCTTTTTTATGACTGCATAACATTCCATGGAGTATATATACCACATTTTCTTTATCCAGTTTATCATTGATGGGCATTTGGGTTGGTTCCAAGTCTTTGCTATTGTGAACAGTGCTGCCATAAACATACGTGTTCATGTGTCTTTATAGTAGAATGATTTATAATCCTTTAGGTATATACCCAGTAAGGGGATTGCTGGGTCAAATGATATTTCTAGTTCTAGATCCTTCAGGAATCACCACACTGTGTTCCACAGTGGTTGAACTAATTTACACTCCCACCAACAGTGTAAAAGCATTCCTATTTCTCCACATCCTCTCCAGCATCTGTTGTTCCCACGATATTGATTCTTTCCTTAAGTTGACAAGCAACTTTGGCAAAGTCTCAGGATACAAAATCAATGTGGAAAAATCACAAGCATTCTTATACACCAATAATAGACAGAGAGCCAAATCATGAGTGAATCCCTATTCACAATTGCTATAAAAATAATAAATTACCTAGGAATACAACTTACAAGGGATGTGAAGAACCTATTCAAAGAGGACTACAAACCACTGCTCAAGGAAATAAAGGAAGACACAAACAAATGGAAAAACATTCCATGCTCATGGATAGGATATAAATATTTTTAATATTTCATTATAAATTCTTTGATTTATGAGTAACAGGAGTGTATGTATAATTTCAAAATTCATATTTTAAAACATATTTATTGTCATTGAGCATTTGTTAATTGATATTTATGCCAATAATATATTCTGTTGGATACCTTGCCTTTTTATATTGCTGAAATGTCTCTTATTTTAATGGTTACTCTTGAAGATTTACCATGCATTCTTAACAAATTATAAACTTGACTTTCTGCCTCAATCATGCAAAATTCTTATAACACCTATAATACAAATCATCCACTTCAAAACAAACTTTAAAATAAATCACAAAATTATCATTCTTTTATTTAAAAAAAAATTGATTAATCTACATGTAATCTACTAGCAACCTCTTTTTTTATTTTTCACTTTTATTTTATTTATTTATTTATTATTATTATTATTATACTTAAAGTTCTAGGGTACATGTGCATAACGTGCAGGTTTGTTACATATGTATACTTGTGCCATGTTGGTGTGCTGCACCCATCAACTCGCCAGCACCCATCGACTCGTCATTTACATCAGGTATAACTCCCAGTGCAATCCCTCCCCCCTCCCCCCTCCCCATGATAGGCCCCGGTGTGTGATGTTCTCCTTCCCGAGTCCAAGTGATCTCATTGTTCAGTTCCCACCTATGAGTGAGAACATGCGGTGTTTGGTTTTCTGTTCTTGTGATAGTTTGCTAAGAATGATGGTTTCCAGCTGCATCCATGTCCCTACAAAGGACACAAACTCATCCTTTTTTAATGAAGAACTTTTACTGTCATTTCCCTTCCTCAAATTACATTCTTTAAAACCTGTTTTAGTGAAAGGTTTACTGGTGGTAAGCTGTTTTAGGTCTTATCTATATGAAAGTATATTTATCATTATTGAAAGATAACTTTCAGAGTACTCAATTCTAGATTAAAAGCTATTTTTCTCCCAGCATTTGATGATATTATTTTATTTTATTTTTCCTTTGGCTTCCATTGTTGCTGCTGAGATCTCTGCCATAAATCAAATGGTAAAAAAAGGAGGTTTAAAAAAAAAAAAAAAAGAGGAATGTTCAGGAGTAACTGCTGCAAAGTCTATATAAAACCTTTACATTACCCATATAAAAGGCACCCCAGAGATTTGATTTTATTCATTTTTGTTTGTTTGTTTGTTTGTTTCTGCTTATTAAAAAGACAATACTATTAAGTTCTGAAAGGGAAAACAATTCAGATTTTTCTCTTTTTAGTAATACTATGTGGTATCCATTTGTTATAATTTCATATTTAAGAGTTATTCATCTTTATTAAGTGCTCTGGCAGAGGAAAAATGCAAACAAATAAATGAAAAAGCTGGCAATGTACATTTCCTGCTTAATCTTCCAATTAATTTCTAAATTAGGATGCTAACTACCTAAAAACCATCAAGCACCAGCTAGACTTTAAATTTCCTTTATTACTTTCCTGTATCTACCCTCCGATATATTCAGAGTATCACTGGATATAAACCCCAAACTGCACTATATTTCGAACAGATTTCTTTCTGAAGATCAACAGCTATGAAGTATGCAGAGCATTAAGCCACCCTAGCAGGCAGGAATACAATAAAAGCAGGTAGTTTTTATTCATCTTCTGTGCTGAGTATGTTTGTGAAAAATCAAATTATTTTCCCTCTAGGGTATCTTCATTGGGATAGTTAGTCTAATTTCTTGCTGCTTTTTGCTTTTCTCCTTTCATTTTCTTTTCTGACTTCTATGTTTAGAGGATTTCAAAAAATGTTTTATGCTGCTGAATATAGGTAGATTTATTGAGGAAGTTACACTGACTAAATTCTCATCTTATTCCTGTTCTTCTCCACATCAAAGGGTTAGGCAAAGGAGAGCTTTTGCTGAAAATCCGCTTTAGTTTCTCCAAATCTTGAATTATTTACCACTTTTGTTTTGTAGAAAATATTTTGATAGAAATGAAAGCCCCAGCAATAATGTGTGATTACTTTCTAAAGCTTACATGTTGACTGGCAAGAGATACAATATGAAGATGATTCTACGGAAGTCACCTTTTGAAGAAAAAATACATGCTGTATTAAGAATCTCATTAAACATGATTTGTTCTGACATAGATCCAAGAATACTGTAGGTCATATCTCGACCTCTTACAATTTACTGGACACAGTCAAAATATCAGAGAATATAGCTAGTTCCTTCCTTCGATATCAACCTTAGAAATAATTACCTTATGTTACACTTTCTAATCCTATATGGTATAAGACATCAACAAATTTAAATGTAGCATTAATTTTTCATCTATACTCAGACTCTGTCTCTACAAAATCATTTATTTTCTCCTGAATGTGAATTATTAGCTATTATTGCTCTACTTTGAATAAATTCCTGATCGCAAGGCTCAAAACAGGGTTTTTGAATCACTAATTATCAGGGAAATAAAAATCAAATCCCCAGTAAAATGTCACCTCACTCTACTTAGAATAGCCATTATAAAAAAGAAAAAAAAAATCACCAAACACTGGCACAGATTCAGAAAAATTGGGAACCTTTATTGTTGGTAATGTAAATTAGTACAACCATTTTTTGTTGTTGTTGTTTTTGGTTTTTTTTCTTGAGACAGAGTCTCACTGTGTCACCCAGGCTGGAGTGGGCTGACTGCAATCTCTACTGCCTGGGTTCAAGCGATTCTCGTGCTTCAACCTCCCAAGCAAAACCCTTGGGGTTTTACCACCACACCTGAGCCTCCATAAGTGCTAGGATTACAGGCATGAGTCATCATGCCCAGCCAGATAAGAAATTATTAATAAGCTCTGGTGTTCTATTGCCCAGTAGGTATACTATAGTTAACAATATTGCATATTTCAAAATAGCCATAAGAGAAGATTTTGAATATTCTCACCATATAGAAATAATAAATAGTGAAGGTGGTAAATATGCTAAATACACAGAGTGGTTACATGTATCAAAGCATCACACTGTACCCTATAAATATGTTCAATTATGTGTCAATTAACAATAAGATAAAACAAATAAAATAGAGTTTTGTCCAGGTACAGGGGCTCCTGTAATCCCAGCATTTTGAAAAGTCAAGGCGGGCAGACTGCTTGAGGCCAGAAGTTTGAGACCAACGTGGGCAACATTGCAAGACCTGTCTTTGTTTAAAAGCAAACAATGAAACAAAAACAGGGTTTTTGAGACTCAGTTTTTGCTTGTTTTCTGTTTTCTCTTTTGTTCTTATGGATATAGCATCATTGACTTGGTAGGCAACAATGAAAAGAAGAGCAAAAAAGACATGACGAAGTCAGGTTTCTAAGTGCAGGCCTACTATCAACTATAGGAAGTTACTTGGTTAATAATTTTCTAGATGCCAATGTCTTCTTTTGTAAACAAAGTGTTGAACTACTGTGTTTCTAAGAATTCCTAAATGTACACAACTATCATTATCTGATATCTAAAAGTATAAATGTAAAGTAATAATAGTTTATACTGAAATTAACATAAGAAAAATGGATAACAATTACTGCTAAAAATGTACATAGAAAATAATATGTTAGAGAGAGCCTAAGGAAGAAAACATAGCTTTTGGAAGCATGATTGGATAAGGCTTAACAGCATAAACTATGGTCTCAAACACATTTGAATTTGTATCTGGTAAATGATAGTAACATTAGGGCAATAAAATTAAAGTAAGATATCAAAATTAATGTAATTTTTTTGTTGTTGTTGTTCTCTGAGTGAGATAGAAAACCACTGGAGAATCTTGAGCATAGAAATCATATGATTTGACCTATATTTTTAGAAGACCATTCTGGCTGAATTGTCAAGAATAGACTTGGAGAGGGGGGCAAAAGCAGAAATAGACCATTTGGAAGATCAAATTATTTGGGAGATCACCCAATTTGGGTGTGAATAAGAAAAATCTAGAATAATGATAGGATTTTAGCCTGAGCAATTGGGTAGTTGGTGATACAGTGTTAGTGATATATCAGAAGAATGAAGAAGAAATAATTTTGGAGAGAAACAGCATAAGTTCTATTTATATATATTAATTTGACATGCAGATTATACATTCAACTAGAGATGTCGACGAAGTAGTTGGATATATGAGTCTGAAGGTAAAGAGAGAAGTCTGTGCTAGAGATATAAATTTAGGAGTCAACAGTATGCAGAATATATTTACATCCATGAGACTGCTTAGGGTCACAAAGGGACTTGGTAGTGACAAAATAGAAAGGATCCTAAGACTAAGGGTCCTAAGACTATATCTCAAGAACAGCTGATGGTATCAGTGCCCTGCCCATATCCTCTTAACATTCATAATTTTTGTGTATACCAGCCCACTTTCCAATGGTCAGCAACTATGCATCTTTACTTTGTCTCCTTTTAAAGATTACCTCTGGACACTAAAGTCTAATCTGTCCTAACACACAGAAAACTAAAAATTCACTCAGGAGCACCTTCCAATCCATGAAAAGAGTTGTGAAATACCTTTTTTCATTCACCCCTTATGTGGCACAACAACATGGTGTATGTTCTACACTAACTCTCATAATGACTATTGGGAAAAGCTTCCTCTAAGATACAATAAAAGCTTGTTTGATAACTCACCCTACATTAGTTGTTTTCTTTCCATGCTTTATTTCTCTGTGTGCTTATTGGCATTTAAACAGGATCTGCTCCAGGAAGAAAAACAAAAAACAAATAATACTGAAATATTGCAATATTTAGATGTTGTATAGATAACAAGAGCCATCAATGTGGCTGAAAAAAAGTGGTTGTGAGATAGGAGAAGAACACTTTATCATCTGTATTAGATGCTAATGATAGGTCAAGTAAGATAGACTGAAAGTGGCTATTGAATTTAACATTATAGAAGTCATTGATAGTCCTGAAAAGAGAGCAAAATTTTGATTCAAATGAGTCTAAGAAAATAAGGAGTGCATTTGTAGAGAGCAATATATCAACTATTTGTTCAAGGAGTGCTGCATGAGCAAGGTAGATTAAAAAACAAAACAAAACAAACAAACAAACAAAAAAACCAGTTAGTAGCTACAGAAATACATGAGTAAAAAGGCTTTATTTCATTTTATTTTTCAGTAGATCCCCCTTATCTGTGGTTTTGCTTTCCATGGCTTCCGTTACCTATATTCAACTATGGTCCAAAAACACTAACTGGAAAAATTCAGAAAGAAAAAAATTATAATTTTTAAATTGCATACTTTTCTAAGTAGCATGATGAAGGCTTGTGCTATCCTGCTCCATCCTGCCCAGAATGTGAATTACCACCGTGTCCAGTTACTCCATGCTGTCTATGGTACCCATCCATTAGTCATTTAGTAGTCATCTCCATTATCAGATTGATTGTCTGGTATTTCAGTACTTGTGTTCAAGTAACTCTTATTTTACTTTATAATGGCCTTGAAGTGCAAGAGCAGTGATATTCACATAGTTAAAATTGCTCTATTTTATTATTAGTTATTAACATTAATCTCTTACTGTGCCTAATTTATAAAATTAAACTTTATCATAGGTATGTATTATGTATAGAAAAACATATACTATACATAAGAATCAATATTGTTGGTGGTTTCAGGCATTTACTGGGAATTGTGGAATGTATCCCTACATAAAATGGGGAGAGACTACTGTATTTTTTAAGATTATAGGATTAACAGGATATTTGCATGCTAATGAGAATAATCTAGTAGAGAAAAGTTTTAATAATTAAGAAAAGTGGGAATATTGATAGAGTGATATGCTTGCGTAGTTTATATTACATGGGCTAGAGTGCACAAGTGGAGTAGCTGGTCTTTGAAAGGAGAACAGAATAGTTGAACATAGTAATGTAAGGAAAGGTAGAGTATATTAGAATACATGCAGGTAGATGTGGTGAGACATGAAGGAATCTCTGAAAATTACCTCAAGAATGCAATATGGGATACCTGGGCAACGATGAAGCTGGTTCTGGTGATCAACTTCATCTACCAGCGGGATGGGCTGCATTTGAAATCAGTTCATAGGTGACTGAAGTTTTCTTTCCCATTCTGTAACTCAAACAGAAAGGGCTATACCTTTGCAAAGACGTAGATACCAGGCAGTTCCCTTTCCAAGATACCTCTTTCAAACTGTTGTCACCTAAGCCTAGACATCTTGACACTCCAGTAGTCTGAATATACTTTCATTAGATAAGGTGTCTTGCATGTTTGGTGCCACTTAACAAATTACCACTGACTTAGTAGGTTAAAAGTACAGCATATATATTATCTCATACTTTTTTTTGTAGGTTGAAAGTCTGGGTGGGCTCAGATAGATTATTTCCTCAGGATTTTACAAGGTGAACATAAAGATGTCAGTAGAACTAGGTTCTTATTTGGAGGCTCTAGGAGAGAATTCACTTCTAAGCTCATTGAGGTTAACATAATTCACTTTCTTTCAGCTGAGGTCCTTGTTTCCTTGCTGGCCATCACCTGGAAGCTATATTTAGCTCTCAGATCCTTTCTGTGTAACCTTCTCCAACCTTAGTGCTAGCAATGGGATATCTCCCTTGAGTCGAATCTTTCTCAGGTTTCACCAATCTTTCTGACATGTTCCTCCCCTACGCTTTTGAAATTGGCCAGAAAGTCCTCTGCTTTTAAAGGAGGCATCTGATTAGGTTAAGCCCACTCAGATCTTTCTTGAGGTCAAATTATTAGTAAATTTAATTACATCTGCAAAATCCTTTTTTCCACATCATATAAGAGAATCACAAGACTGACATCAGGGGACCTAGATAATTCTGCCTACTACAATATGGATTCTGGTTTCCATGATATAGTTCTCTCCCACATGCAAAATACATTTGCTCCATAGTAAGTGTCTCAACCTTTTTTTCCCAATATGAGCTCCAGTTCAAAATTTCATCATCTGCATCTAAATGTCAGTATCTCATTAGCTCAAGTTGAAAATTTTCATCTAGATTATCTTAGCTCAAAGTTCAAAATCTCATTATGTAATTCAGGTGCTCAGGTGGAAATAAGG
The DNA here is from genome assembly GCF_008728515.1 of Papio anubis. NCBI lineage: Eukaryota > Metazoa > Chordata > Mammalia > Primates > Cercopithecidae > Papio > Papio anubis. The sequence goes on from NC_044996.1 coordinate 63,831,302, forward strand.
CTCCTGGACATGAAAATCATCTCCATATGAGGACCAACAAAAGAAATGAGACAAGTTGTTTTTCCTCACTACTCCCAACGTACAATGGTGAGACAAGCATAGGAAAAGAGCTTTAGACATTGATTCAAAAAGGGGGGAAAAAGGTAAAAAGGAGTCTTGTATCTAAGCAGGTGGAAATCCAACCAGGCTGTAGCGGGAAGTCAGGGACCCTGAACCTCAGAGGGACCAGCTGGAGTCATGGCAGAGGAACATAAATTGTGAAGATTTCATGGACATTTATTTATCAGTTCCCAAAATTAATACTTTTATAATTTCTTACACCTGTCTTTACTGCAATCTCTGAACATAAATTGTGAAGATTTTATGGACATTTATCAGTTCCCAAATAATACTCTTATAATTTCTTTTGCCTGTCTTTACTGTAATCTCTTAATCCTGTTATCTTCGTAAGCTTAGAATATATGTCACCTCAGGACCACTATTGTACAAGTTGACTGCAGAACATGTGTGTTTCAACAATATGAAACTGCAGAGCAAGAGTGGGCAGGGTCATTACACTGGAATAAAAATCTACTGCGTGTCTTATAGATTACTTAAATCTCACTATGCCTCTCCATGAGATGATGAAAGGACTGTGAATGTCATATGCTTCTCTTGATACTCTTCTTGTTGACCACCATTTTGTAACTTTTATCAATAAAGCCTATTTCTTAATTTGTTTTGTATCATATTATTAAATTAATTATTAGTCCCTTTGGTGGCAACTGTGAAGAGTTGCATATCAGCTTGGTAGATGTGGTGGAAGGGGCTGGATATTCTCACCTGACTTATTCCAATTTCTTACTGAAATGAGAGGTAAGAGAATTAACTGAATGGCAATGTGGTGAGATTTTGAAGATTTGAGGTGAAAAGAAAGTTTGAAATAGTCTATAGTAAGCAGAAGAGAGTATGGGCCTGGAAAATATAATCATATTGCTGGGCAGTGTGAAAAGCACACTGATATGGTTTGGCTCTGTGTCCCCACCCAAATCTCATCTTGAGTTTTAATCTCCATGTGTTAGAGGAGGGGCTTGGTGGGAGTTAATTGAATGGGGGGGTGGAATTCTCACTTGCTGTTCTTGTGATAGTGAGTGCATTCTCATGAGATCTGATGGTTTAAAACTGTTTAGTGCTTCCCCCTTCTTTCACTCTCTTCCTATTTCTTCTCTGTCTCTCTCTCTCTCCCTCTCTCTCTCACCACCAAATGAAGAAGGTTCTTGCTTCCTCATCAAATTCTGCCATGACTACAAGTTTTCTGAGGCCCCCTAGCCATGCTTTCTGTTAAGACTATGGAACTGTGAGTCAGTCAATCCACTTTTCTTCATGAATTATCCAGTCTCAGGTAATTATTTATATCAGTGTGAAAACGAACTAATACAGAGAATTGGTACCAGGAGAGTGAGGCACTGCTCTAAAGATACCTGAAAATGTGGAAGCAACTTTGGAACTGGGTAATGAACAGAGGTTGGAAGAGTTTGGAGGGCTCAAAAGAATACAGGAAGATGTGGGAAAGTTTGGAACTTCCTAGAGACTTATTGAACAGTTTTGACCAAAATGCTGAGTTATATGGACAATAAAGTCTAGACTGAGGTTGTCTCAGATGGAGATGAGGAACTTATTGGGAACTGGAGCAAAGATCTCACTTGTTATGCTTTAACAATGACACTGGCATAATTTTGCCCCTGCTATTGAGATCTCTGAAACTTTAAACTTGAAAGAGGTAATTTAGGATATCTGCTGGAAGAAATTTCTAAACAGCAAAGCATTCAAGAAATAGCCCAGCTGCTCCTAATAGTGTACAGTCACATGTGTTCACAAAGAGATGGTCTGAAATTAGAACTTATGTTTAAAAGGGAAGCAGAGCATAAAAGTTTGGGGAATTTACAGCCTAACCTTGTAGTAGAAAAGAAAAACCCATTTCCTGGGGGAGAAATTCAAGCTGGCTGCAAAACTTTTTATGATTAAAGAGAAGCAGAATGTTAATAGCCAAGACAGTGGGGAAAAAACGTCTCCAGGGTATATCAGAAACCTTCACAGTAGCCCATTCCATCACAGGCCCAGAGGCCTAGGAGGAAAAAAATGTTTCATGGGCCAGAGTCAGGGCCCAATTGCTCTGTGCAGCCTCAGGATATGTCTCCCTGCATTCCAGCCACTCTAACTCCATCTGTGGCTTAAAGGGGCAATGGTACAGTTCATACCATTGCTTCAGAGGGTGAAAGCCTCACACCTTAGTAGCTTCCACGTGGTGTTGGGCCTGCATGTGCACAGAAGGCAAGAGTTAAGGTTTGGTAGTCTCCACTTAGATTTCAGAGGACATATGGAAATGCCTGGATGTCCAGGCAGAAGTTGGCTACAGGGAAAAGCCCTCATGAAGAACCTGTCTTAGCACAGTGTAAAGGTGAAAAGTGGGGTTGGAGTCCCACACATAGTCATCACTGGGGCACTGCCTAGTTGAGCTGTGAGAAGATGGCCACTGTCTTCGAGACCTCAAAATGGTAGGTCCCCTGACAGCTTGTACTGTGCACCTCAAAAAGCTTCAGGTACTCAATACCATCCCATGAAAGCAGCCATGGGGCTGTACCACGCAGAACCACAGGGGTGGAGCTTCCCAAGGGCTTAGGTGCCCACCCCTTATATCAGTGTGCTCTGGATGTGAAACATGGAGTCAAAGAAGACGATTTTGGAGCTTTAATATTTGATGGCTGCCCTGCTGGGTTTTACATTTGTGTGGTGACTGCAGACCCTGGTTTTGGCCAATTTCTCTCTTTGGAAATGGGAGCATTTACCCATTGCCTGTACCCCTATTGTATCTTGGAAGTAACCAACTTGTTTGTGATTTTACAGGCTCATAGGCAGAAGGGACTTGCCTTATCTTAGATGAGATTTTGGACTTGGACTTTTGAGTTAATGCTGGAATGAGTTAAGACTTTGAGGGACTATTGGGAAGGCATAATTGGTTTTGAAATGTGAAAAGGACATGAGATTTGGGAGAGTCTAGGAGTGGTATGACATGGTTTGGCTCTGTGTCCCCACCCAAATCTGATCTCAAATTGTAATCCCCAGGTGTCAGAGGTGGGGCCTGGGGGGAGGTAATGGAATCTATGGGGGCAGACTTCCCCCTTGCTGTTTTTATGATAGTGAGTGATTTCTAATGGAATCTGATGGTTTAAAACTGTGTTGTGATTCCCCCTTTGCTCTCTCTCTCTCTCTCTTCTGCCACCACGTAAGATCTGCTTGCTTCCCCTTCACTGTCTGCCATGACGGCAAGTTTCCTGAGGCCCCCTAGCAATGCTTCCTGATAAGCCTGTAAAGCTGTACATCCATTAAACCTCTTTTCTTCATAAATTACCCAGTCTCAGGTAGTCATTTATAGCAGTGTAAAAACAAAGTAATACACACACTCATTGTCAGTGATCATGTATTTAAAGTGAATCCGGTCAGTTCAACGTGTCTCACTTCACACTATACCAGGCAAGGAGAAAAGATGGTATTCATGCCATTAATCCCCTAATAAATACAAATATAAAACCATTCAATGGCTTCCCATGGTTTTTACAATGATGGCAAAATTCTGTAATGTAATCCACAAAAGCTCTCATGTTCTAGTCCTTTCCTACCACTCTAGCCTCATGTCATATCACACTCATTTTTGCTTTCTTATGTTACCATCACATGAAGATTATTTCTTGTCTTTAAACCTGTTGTACTGCATCCCTCCTCAGAAATATCTACTTTTTATCCCTGGAATGTGAATACCTCTACTTTTTGCCTAATAGATGCATAGCCATCTTTCAAAGTGTAGCTAAAATAGAACTTGCTCCCCAAAGCATTTGTTGGCCCTCCCCAGGATAAATACAAGTTTCCTGTGCTTTATTTTTACGTATATTGTCTTAAAATGCAAGCTGCATGTAGTCAGGGATACTGACTCATGCCTATACAAAGTATTTTCCAAATGCTTTTTGAATGAATCCTTTTTCTCAGTTCTACCTTATCTATAATCTGTTACTAGTAAGAATAACTAATTCTTGTGACAAGTTTTTAAATCCTAACCACAGAGTTTTTAAATAGAAAAAAAATTAAAAAGGAGAGTTTGTATTTAGAACAGAACTGTCTACAATCTGGAGTGAGAGGGATGTGGGTTGTGAGTAAAGGACAATATATTCTATATTTAGGGGGCTAAAATATAAAATTAGCTAAAATAACAAAGTTATTTTTAATCAAATTAGAAACATAAGAAGGTTTATTTTGGGTTTTGAAAGGCATCATGAATTATAAAATGTTATCTGTATAATCAGAAAATGTCATATCCGATGATGTTAAATCTAGGAAGAAATACAAATATCAATCACTGTGGCATATATTCATACTCTTTCAGCTTTATAGAAAATAGAAGTTGAATTTGATTATCTAAGAATTTGCATGATTTACTGACCTTATATGACCTGTGCGAAACAAAGTTTAAAAAAATATATACCCTACTATCATATTAGGTTAACTAGATTTTTAAAGTTCTGTCTCTTGGTTTCTACCAAATTTCATTCACATTCATTACTCCATTTGTTTAATATTATATTTAGAGGAATATATGCTACTAAGAATTTTAAGTTTCTAAGATACATACATAACCTCTGAATGAGCATACATTTCTTTGTGCAATAGTAACTGATAAAGTAAGAAGGAGAGTAGGATATGTAAGACTTCACAGTCTGTCTTAAAGATCAAAGTACCTAAAACACAATCCTTATTTGTATTTTTAACAGTAAAATTCCTTCAAATGGGTACAAAATTAATTATCCATCATTTCACTATTAGTTGAAGAGCCGAGAGGTTGGAAATGGAATATCTGCTCATAGAAATGAATTTGAAAGAAAGGATGATGTTTATTAGGATAATAAGGACCGGAGAGCTCATGGGTGAATTTTGTCACTATTTTCTCTATCTGTCACTTCCATTAAAATATGAGCTGCATAAGTATCTTCCTACGTATGGCGATTCCTGGTTTATAGTAAGTTTCAAATATTTCTGGTACTGGCCTTTCTTGTTTCCATAAAATCAGAAGCATATATTCTTATACTTTCTCACCACTTTTGTCCCTTCTTGATCAAAATTCTGATACCATTCCTTTCCTTGGCTAACAGAAAATTGTCTTTTATATAATATCTGGGGATCGTTATTGGGCTTTTTAACATTGCAATTATACAAACAGATTATACTCTTGCTTTGATAAGTCTAAAATGCGTTTTATAGTAATTGTCTCAATAATCTTACATAATTCTGAATAAATGCCTCATTTGCATTAGTTTTCACAATTTTTGAAGTACTTTTACATAATAATATCTAAGCCTCACAAGAGCCCTTTGAAATACAAAGAGAGCGTATTTTATCTGCATCTTCCATTCATAGGTGAGTTAACTAAAATTCAGAAAAATTAAGCAATTTAACCCAGCAGCTCCTCATTTCCTTTGCTTGCCTCAGTAAGTAGAAAAGATGAAACTTAATCTCATATTTTATTCTCCTAGCTCAGTGTCCTGTCTACTTTCCTCCTCTGTACTCCTCTACAATAAGTGATATTTTCTCAGAACACATACATATACATATACACACACACACACACACACGTACATACACATATATATACACATATACATATACACATATATGTATATATATATAGAGAGAGATAGATATAAAATTCTTTTGAGACAGAGCCTTACATTGTTATTCAGGGTGGAGTGCAGTGGTACAGTCATAGCTCACTGCAGCCTCTACCTCCTGGGGTCAACTGACCCTCTTGTCTCAGCCTCCTGATTACTTAGAACTATAGGCATGCACCACCATCTCTAACTTATTTTATTTTATTTATATTTATTTATTTATTTTGAGATGTAGTCTCACACTGTTGCCTGGGCTGGAGTGCAGTGGCATGATCTTGGCTCACTGCAACCTCCGCCTCCCAGGTTCAAGCGATTCTCCTGTCTCAACCTTCCGAGTAGCTAGGATTACAGGCACCCACCACCAGGCCTGGCTAATTTTTTTTTGTATTTTTAGTAGAGAGGGGGTTTCACTATGTTGGCCAGACTGGTCTCGAACTCCTGACCTCGTGATCCGCCCACCTCAGCTTCCCAAAGAATTGGGATTACAGGTGTGAGCGACTGCATCCGGACATTTTATCTTCTTGTAGAGATAACATCTAGCTATATTTTTCAAACTGGTCTGGAACTCCTGGCACAAGCAATCCTCCCACCTTGGTCTCCCACAGCACTGAGATTGCAAGCATGAGCCACCATGCCTGGCTGTCAGAATAATTTTTAAATGAAAAGAAAACAATTGAAAATTAGACTATATTGCAACTTCAAAATTTTAACAAATCCAAACACTTTTTACGTTGCCTCTAACTTTGGTTTCATACCAATGTCCTCTTCATTTAACTTCTACTTGCTGGATATTTACTAAACTATACTTCAGGCATTATTTTTAAAAACGGATGATGTAGTTGTAAATGAGATCATTATGACCTTTACCTTCATGAAATTTACAGTCTAGTAAAAACTTAAGGAGTTCTATAGGCATTTAAAATAAACTGAGGTAAGAGTGCAATGAGAGAGAAAGAATAGATGTTATATGAGTGCCTATAACCTACATATGGTGGCTCAATAATAGCTTATCAGATAAAGTGCTTTAAAACTGAGACCAAATTCTACATAGGACAGCATTTTTGAAAGCATGTGAAGTCATTCCACATACTCTAGAAGCATATGCATGGTCCTCAGATTGTACTTACCAATACCTTATAGTGCTTGCCATTGTAATCCATAGCATGATATTGGTGATGATATTTTGGGTGTGCAGAGAAGCCTGGCAGTCAATTTCTATTAATGCTGCAATGAGCTGTTCGCTGGAGTCAATTCCTTGCTTTTGTTAGCTCAGCTGAAAAATATTTCTCTGACTTAGGTTCCTAGAAATTATTAACTTGAAAAATAGACCCAGTTGCTAGGTGTTTCATCTTCATTATTTACCTAAAGAATAGTATAGTATAAAAGTGACAGTTATATGGCTGTGACTATCACATCATTTCAAGAAAAATGTATACCTTAGAATTATAGAAAAAGAGTAACAACATAAAGATAACAAATATATATGTGTATATTATGTATGCACACATATAGTGCCTAATTTATGCCATTTACTTTACATATATTACCTAATGAAATTTAACTCTATAATTCTAGGAGTCAGACAATATTATCCCCATTTTATAGAGAAGAAGAAACTGATAATAAAAGACATTAATCATTGGTTGAATGTGATTGGTGATAAGGAATAGAATCAGAATTAAAACCTGGATTTGTCAAAAGTTCACATTTTTCCACCACAGCACAGAGAGTTGGATGTATATATTAGAAATCAACATGTCAACAACTATATTTTATTGATCTGGAAACTGAGGTACAAATTAAGTAATTTACCCAAAGGCACAAGTCATGGGGTATGAAATAAATGAGAACATGGGTCTATCGACTTCATGTCATGGGTCTTTCCACTAAAGGTACAGGTTTTTTTTTGTTTTTGTTTTGTTTATTTTGTTTTGTTTCCACAATAGATCACCTTTCAGATCTGAAGTAAAACTCAGAATAAAGCAATATTACCATGAGTCTCTAAACACATGCATCTAGACCTTATGATTTTCCTGTGTTGAATAATATTTGCCTTTTATATTCCTATTAAAAGTACATTGGGGCTTAAATAAGCATTCATGTTTGAAGTTCCAATGGGGGCTAATATTTTATTCCTGTTGAAATAAGTGCCCTGGAAAATATGTAGAAGATAATCTCTGTTCACCAGGACCATTAAATATAGAAACTTTGGAACTTTTTTCTTCCATTCTCTGTAGAACAAGAACAGGTCATTACTTTACTGACACGCATAAAATACATCACATTTTCTGTTCTACTGATGTTGTAAATTCAATGCCAATTCTCCAGCCACATTGGTTATGAGCATAAAGCATACCACGTAACCTCAAATTTCTAATGGTGAAAAGTTTAAACATGAATGGATATTGCTGAGAAATGCTGCTTTCTTTGATATTATAGCTGTATATCTGTCTCCCTCCCCCACAGATGATTTCTTCAGCATGTTAGAGCAGCGAGGAATGGTTTTAGTCTCATACTAAGGTAAAGTGAAGACCTTGGTCACATAAGATACATATTCCATTTTTTCAAATTTCTGAATCTTGAGTAACTTTTCCCTTGTAACTAGTTTATAGTTTCTAAAAGAAGTTATTGTCCAAAGCTGTAAGAACTTAAGAATTCTCTGATAAGCATGTGAATGAATGGAGGGAGACTGAAAAAACAAATTAAAACGGTGAGGTATGATAGGGGAGCAGCTGCATAAGAAAATCAAAATAGGAACAATAAAGTTTATTACAGTTATAATACAGGTTATTCTGACTTTGAGGAAGCATCATACGGTGTACTTCTCAGTCTATTTCCAAAACATTCTATTATTATTTTGTCTGTTTTATAGGTCTCTGCAATCTCTAGCACTAGGGGGTTTCTGGATTTGGATCACATAACAGTGAACAAATTGATGTAAAAATAACTTTAAAAATGTTAAAGCAGAAGACCACAGTGATCTTAGAATACTGAGACAAATGCTCTCATTACTATAAATGTTTGGATGATAAATTATTGTAATAAATGCAACTTTAGGTGGTTTGAAGGGGTAGTCTGAATGAAAATGAAGTGTCAAGAACACACCCACCTTGATACAGGCTGCAAGGAGGTCCTATAATTGTAGCCTGCCAATGAAACCTATAACATCCAACAGAACACTGTGCTAGAGGACCAAGGACAAAAATCCTAAATTCCTTAGTAATCTGCTTCAGTTACATAGTTTGTGCTTTTTCCCTGGCTCCTCACTATCCCAGTGTGTGCTCAAAGGTCCAGCCAAAATTCTTTATTATCCAGGCAGCCAGGAAGAATTGTCTTGGTCTCACATCGTCTCTGCCAGACACAGACAAAAAGGGGTCAGGGCCTCCCTCAATCTGTGGCTTTGACCTCCACCATACAAGGCAGCTGGTGCCTCCTGGGCCCTACGGAGCTCTCATGCATGACACTTGGAAATGCTGAACAGGAGAATGAATTGTAGTAATAAAAGCTAAAACTGAGGGACTATATTGGCTTAAAGTGGACAAAGAAGAAACATTTAAAATCACTCTAAGCTAGTCACTTGGTATGGTTTTAGTGACGCAACAGAAATAGTAAAAGGGAGTGTGGACCTCAGCTGGTCCTATTGCCTTTTTCCTCACTATTCCCACCAGCTAGTCATTATTGGCCTGCAAGTCTGGCAATCGTTTGGCTTATGTGAGGAACAAGTGGGATACCATTGTCACACTCCCATGTTCTCAGGCTACCTTATGTCCTTTCTGAGCTAAGGCTAGAAATAAATAACTTCCACTGCAGTGTCTTTTTTTTCTTCCTGAACTCTTAGCTCACTTCTTTTGAATGTCTTATCTTGTTCTGATAGGCTACAAACAGGATTTTATGTATTTATTTTGTTTCTAGGATAATAACGCAATGTGATATCACTTACATACTTATTTTGCTTTTATACTCTTATTTCTAATATGTCTATATTATATATATATATATAAAAAAAATATATATTAGTGGCATGTGAAAGTCTTTATTGCATAATCTAAACCCAAGTAATTATTCACATTAATAGTTTGGTGTATACTGTTGCAGATCCATCCCATGTTTATAGACACATAAACATAAATGCAAATTGGATAAATTAAAAAGAGAATATAAGAAAGAAGTTAGCAGGTGGACTGGGTATAACTATACTAATGGAAACAGAAAGAATGCTGATATACTTATAGAACAATATTACCCCACCAATATTGTACGTTATCATTATACAACCTCTCTATAAGTGAGAATATTTTTGCCCTTATATTAACCTTCAGTCCTTCTCTCTCTTTCAATGCCCATGATACATCTGTATTTTTAATTGTTGGGGTTTGATAACAACTACCTTCTGTTCTGTAATCATAAACAATTATATCTCTTTTTAAATTATTTTCATAGCTAACATTATACTGAACAGCGAAAAGTTGAAAGCATTCCCCCTGAGAACTCGAACAAGACTAGGATGCCCACTTTCACCATTTCTATTCAACATAGTACTGGAAGTCCTAACCAGCGCAATCAGACAAGAGAAAATAAATATAGAGCATCCAAATTGGTAAAAAGGAAGTTAAACTGTCACTGTTCACTGAAGATATGATCGTATACCTAGCAAGTTCTAAAGACTCATCCAAAAAGCTCCTAGAACTGAAAAATAAATTCAGAAGAAGCTCAGAATGCAGAATCAATGTACACAAATCAATAGCACTGCTATATACCAAAAATGATCAAGCTAAGAATCAAATTAAGAAATGAATTGCTTTTACAACAGCTGCAAAAAAAACCTAAAGTACTTAAGAATACACTTAACCAAGGAGGTGAAAGGTCTCTATAAGGAAAACTACAAAACATCGCTTAAAAAAGTCACTGATGACACAGGAAACACATCCGATGCTCATGGATGGGTAGAAATGATATTGTGAAAATGACCAGAATGCCAAAAGCAATCTACAAATTCAATGCAATTCCCATAAAAATACAACCATTCTTCACAGCACTGAAAAAAAAAAAAAATCTTAAAATCCATACGGAACCAAAAAAGAGCCCACATAGCCAAAGCAAGACTAATCAAAAAGAGCAAATCTGGAGGCATCACATCATCTGATTTCAAATTACTACAACACTATAGTTACCAAAACAGCATGATACTGGTACAAAAATAGGTAAGTAGATGAATAGAACAGAATAGAAAACCCAGAAATAAAGTCAAATACTTACAGCCAACTGCTCTTTGACAAAGCAAACAAAATATAAAGAGGGGAAAGGACACCATATTTAACAAATGGGTGCTGGGATAATTGGCAAGCCACATGTAGAAGAATGAACTGGATCCTCCACTCTCACATTATACAAAAATCAACTCGAGATAGATTAAAGACTCATATCTAAGACCTGAAACCATAAAAATTCTAGAAGATAACATCTGAAAAACTTCTAGACATTGGCTTAGGCAAAGATATCATGACCAAGAACCCAAAAGCAAATCCAACAAAAACAAAAATAAACAGATGTGACCCAATTAAACTAAGAGCTTCCACACAGCAAAATAATAATAATATTATAATAATATTATATAATTATAATAATTATTATATAAAATTATAATATATTATATAATAATTATTATTATTATAATCAGCAGAGTAAAAAGACAACCCACAGAGTGGGAGAAAATATTCACAAACTATGCATCTGAAAAAGGATTAGTATCCAGAATCTACAAAGAACTCAAACAAATCTGCAAGTAAAATACAAATAATCCCATCAAAAAGTGGGCTAAGGACATGAATAGACAATTCTCAAAAGGAGATATACAAATGGCCAACAAATACATGAAAAAAACACTCAACTTTACTAATTATTGGGGAAATGTAAATTAAAACCACAATGAGATAGCACCTTACTCCTGCAAGAATTGTCATAATTAAAAATTTCAAAAACAGTGGAGTGGATGTAGTGAAAAGGGAACACTTCCATACTGCTCGTGGGAATGTAAACTAGCACAGTCACTATAGAAAACAGTATGGACATTCTTTAAAGAACTAAAAGTAGAACTACCATCTGATCTATCAATTCCACTACTGCATATCTACCCAGATAAAAAGGAGTCATTAAATGAAAAAGACACTTACACACGCATGCTTACTGCAGGACAATTCACAATTGCAAAAATATGGAACCAGCCTAAATGATCATAAACCAATGAGTGGATAAAGAAAATGTGATATATATGTATATACAATGGAATAATATTCAGCCATTCAAAGAAATGAAATAATGGTATTCACAACAACTTGGATGGAGTTGGAGACCATTATTCTAAGTGAAGTAACTCCAGAATGGAAAGCCAAATATTGTATGGTCTCACTTATAAGTGGAAGCTAAGCTATGATGACACAAAGGTGTAAGAATGATATAATGGACTTTGGGGATGCAGGGGGAAGAGTGGGAGGGGTGTGAGGGATAAAAGACACCATATTGGGTACAGTGTACAGTGCTTGGGTTACAGGTGCACCAAAGTCTCAGAAATCACCACTAAAGGACTTAGTCATGTAACCAAAAGCCACCTGTTCCCCCAAAACTATTGAAATTAAATTAAATTTTAAAAATAAAAATAAAAAATAAAAAACAAACCAATATGTAAATAAATGCAGAGACTAATATGACCATACAATTATTGCAGGCTCTTAATTAGTATTTATTTTTCTGGAAATTTTGCAATGGCTGTTTTGTTCAAAGAACATTTCAGGTGAGAAAAGGATTAATAGCTTACTTCCACATGTATTTATTTTTACTTATTTGTTTCACTTTTACTATTTATTTGTAATTATTGTGTTTTGTGGTAAGATGTTTTAATTCTACATTTTCGTACTTTCTGAGATACTTATAACACAATAGCCAATTATTATATATTTTTGATAGAGGCATGAAGAGAGGTTGTTGTATTGTATGCTTATAAGATGTAGCATTCTAAACATATCTATTAGAACAAATTATATTAATATACAATCAAAACCTCTACCAACGTAATTATTGTCTGCTGGATCAGGTGAGAACTGAGAGTGACTGTGAAAGTTTCATACTCCTTTAATTGTGTTTATTTTTCCTTCATCTTGAATTTCCACCATATTATTTTATACATGTAAAATATTTAGCAGGCAGATTGACTTAGAGTAAAATTCAATAAATGTTGGTTATTATCATTGTTATTATTATATTTCATGCTTCATATGTTTTACATATAAATTCTTCATTTTATATCATTGGGAATGGTTTGCATCATCATTAAAAATGGTAATCACTTCACAATGTATATGTATATCAAAATATTACATGGTACCTCTTAAATATATACAGTTTTTATGGGTCAAAACATTTTTTAAAGCAACCTACATTTTGTTTACAAAAACAGTTTTCATATATTTTAAATCAACAAATAATAATTGTATATATTTTGGGGTGCAATATCATGTTTTGATATATGTATACAACGTGGAATATCTAAATCAAGCTAATTAACATATTTGTCACCCCACTTACCATTTTTTTGTGGTGAGACATTTAAAATTTGGTATCTTAGCTGTTTTGAAATATGTGATATATTGCAGTTTGAGCATTCAAATCCAAAAATCTAAATCTAAAATGCTATAAAATTTGAATCTTTTTGAGTGACACATGACACAAGTGGAAAACTTTACACCTAACCTCATGTGATGGGATGCAATCAAATCAGAATCAAAATTTCGTTTAATGTATAAAATTACTTAAAATATTGTATAAAATTACCTTCAGGTTATGTATATAGGGTGTATGTAAAAGTTAAATAAATTTCATATTTAGACTTGGGTCCTATCCCCAACGTATCTCCGCAGAGTTTTCCATAGAAGTTGTACTAGTTTACATTTGCACCAACAGTATGTAAGAGTTTCCTTTTATTCACATCCTTGCCAACTTCTGTTCCTTTTCTTCTTTTTAATAATCGCCGTTCTAACTGGTGTCAGATGATACCTCATTGTGGTTTTAATTTGCATTTCTCCAACAACTAGTGATGTTGAACATTTTTTCATATGCCTCTTGGACACTTTTGTATTTTCTTTTCCTTTGCTCACTTTTTCATGGTATTATTTGGAGTTTTTGTTGTTGTTGTTGTTAATGTTCTTAATTTACAAGTTTCTTGTAAATTCTGAATATTAGTTCCCTGTCAGATGCATAGTTTGCAAATAAATTCAATTCTGCAGGTTGTCCATTCACTCTGTTGATTATTAATTTTGTTGCACAGAAGATTTTTAGTTTATATATTTTTGTTTTTATTGCTTGTGCTTTTGTGATCTTACTCATAAATTCTTTCCTAGACCAATGTTTGAAAGAGTTTTCCGTAGGTTTTCTTTTAGTATGTTTATAATTTTAGCTCTTATATTTAAGTCTTTCATTCTTTTTACATTTATTTTGTAATCAGTTTTAATATTCTGCACATGGAAGTCCGATTTTTCAAGCATCATTTATTGAAAAGGGTATCATTTCCCCAGCATATGTGCTTGTCAGTTTTTTAGAAGATCAGGTGGTTTTAAATACTTTTAGGTTCTCTATTCTGTGCTATTAATCTATGTGTCTATTTTTACACAAGCACGATGCTGGTTTTGTTACTATAGCCTTGAAGTGTAATTTAAAGTCAAATAATGTGATATTTCCAGCTTTGTTATTTTTACATAGGATTGCTTTGGCTTTTCAGGCTCTTTTTTGTCTCATATATATTTTAGAATTTTTTTTTCTAACAATGTGAAAAATAGCATTGACATTTTGATAGGCGTTGCATTGTAGCTGCAAATGGCTTTGGGTTATATGGTCCTTTTAAAGGTATTAATTATTCTGATCCATGAGAATGGGAAGTTTTCTCTTTGTGTTATACACAATTTCTTTTATCAGTCATTTGTAGTTTTTGTTGTAGAGACCATTCACCTCATTGGTTAAATATTTTCCTAGGTATTTTGTTTGTTTATGTTTGTAGTGATTGTAAGTTTTGTTGCTTTCCTGATTTGGTTGTCAGCTAGGTCATTATCGGTGTATAAAACTGCTACTAATTTCTGAACTTTCATTTTGTATCCTGAAACTTAACTGAATTCATTTATCAAATCTAACAGTTTTCTGGTGGGGTCTTTACATTTTTCAGGTATAAGATCTAATCATTAGCGAATAGGGATGATTTGACTTCCTGCTTTCAAGTTTTGATGCCTTATATTTCTTCCTATTGTCTGATTGGTTTGACTAGAACTTCCAGTGCCATCTTGAATAGAAATGGTAACAATAGGGATCCTTGTTTTATTCCAGTTCTTAGAGTAAATGCCTTCAACTTTTCCCCATACAGTATGATGTTGGCAGTGGGTTTGTCATACATGGCTGTTATTCTTTTGAGATATGCTCTTTATAGGTTTATTCGTTGAGGGATTTTTATCACAAAGAAATGCTGGATTTTATCAAATGCTTTTTTTCTCACCTACTGAAATGATGATATAGTTTTCGTCTTTAAATCTGTGAATGTGAGGCATCACATTTTTTGATCTGCATATGTTAAACCATCTTTGCATCCTTGGTATAAAATCTACTTTATCATTATGTATTACCTTTTTGATATGATGTTGAATTGATTTTCTAGTATTTTGTTGAGAACTTTTATCTGTATGTTTATCAGGGTTATTGGTCTACAGGTTTCTTTTATTGTTGTGTCCTTGTCTGATTTAGGGATCATACTGGCCTCATAGAATGAGTTAGAAAGAATTCTCTTCTCCTTGTTTTCTTTTCTTTTCTTTCTTTCTTTTTTAATAGTATCAAGAGAATTGTTGTTTGTTTTTCTTTGTACATTTGGTAGAATTTAGCTGTGAATCTGTCTGGTTCTGAGGTTTTCTTTCTTTGGGGCTATTTTGTTCCAGATTCAATCTTGGAACTTGTTATTGGTCTGTTGAGGTTCTCTGTTTCTTCCTGATTCAGTCTTAGGAGGTTGTATGTTTTCAGGAATTTATCCACTTTCTCTACGTTTTCTAGTTTGTGAGTGTGTTGTTCAAAATGGTCTGGTGATCTTTTGTTTCTCTTTGGTGTCAGTTGTAATGTCCATTTTGAATTTCCAAATTTGTTTATTTGTATCCTCTGTCTTCTTGGGTTTTATTGCTACTGGTTTATCAATTTTATCTTTTTTAAAAAAATCATTTTGTTAATCATTGTATTTTTTGTTTCAGTTTCATTGAATTCTGCTATGATCTTTCTTTTCTTCTGCTGTTTATAGGTTTGCTTTTTTTTTTTTTTTTTCGGAGTCTTGCTCTGTGTCTTAGGCTGGAGTACAATGGCTGGATCTCAGCTCACTGCAACCACCCCCTTCTGGGTTCAAGTGATTCTCCAGCCTCAGTCTCCCAAGTAGCTGGGATTACAGGCCCTCGCCACCATGCCCAGGTACTTTTTGTATTTCTAATAGAGACAAGGTTTTGCCATGTTGGCCAGGCTGGTCTCAAACTCCTGACTTCAGGTGATCTACCTGCCATGGCCTCCCATAGTGCTGGGATTACAGGCATGAGCCACTGCGCCCAGCCTAGGTTTGGTTTGTACTTACTCTTCACTCCTTGAGAGGTGATGTTACGTTGTTAATTTGCAATCTTTCTACTCTGTTAATATAGTCATTTAATGCCATCAACTTCTCTCTGAAGACTATTTTGTCTGTATCCCACAGGTTTTGGTATGTTGTGTTTTCAATTTTATTAGTTTCAACAACTTTTAACATTTCAATTTTAATTTCTTTCTTGGCCCAGTGATCATTCAGGAGCATGTTGTTTAATTTCCACATATTTGTATAATTTCCAAAATTTCTCTCAGTATTGCTTTCTAGTTTTATTCTATTGTGGTCATAAAAGATACTTGATATAATTTTACTTTTAAAAAGTTTGTCGAGATTTTTTTTCTCAACAAATATGGTCTGTCTTAGAAAATTATCTATGTGCTAATGAGATGAATATATATTCTCTAGTTTTCGGGTAGAATGACCTGTAGATGTCTGTAAGTTCCATTTGTCCTAAAGTTCAATTTAAATTCAATGTTGCCTTGTTGATTTTCTATCTTATCTGTCTAATGTTGTAAGTGGGATATTAAGCTTCCCTACTATCAGCTAATTGGTCTCTCTCTCTCTCTCTCTCTCTCTAGGTCTAATAAAATTTGTTTTATAAATCTGGGTTCTCTGGTGTGGTGTGTGTATAAATTTAAAATTGTTATTTTTTTTCTAAATTGATACCCTTATTATTATATAATGACATTCCTTGTCATTTTTTACTGTTTTTGAATACAATTATGTTTTATCTGATATAAATGTAACTACTTCTGCTCTCTTTTGGTTTCCACACGCATGGAATATATTTTTCAACTACCTTACCTTCAGTCTATTTGTGTTTTTATAGGTTAGTTCTTATAAGCAGCATACAGTTGAATGACTTTTTAAAAATATTCTACTAATTTATATCTTTTAAATGGAACATATAATCTATTTACATTCAAGGTTAATATTGATATTTAAGGTTTTGTTTCTGTCATATTGTTAACTGTATTCTAGTTGTTTCATAGATCCTTTTCTTCTCTATGGTTTGGGGAAATTCTCTCATACTGACATCTGATTCATTTATCTTCTTTGTTCATATGTTTTCATCATGGTGAATATTGGTCATTCATTTCCATGTTTAAGACTCCTTTGAGTATGTCTTATAGGGCTGGTTTGGTGGTGAATAATTCCCTCAGCATTTGCTTATTTGGAAAATACTTTATTTTGCCTTCATTTATAAAGCGTATTCTTGCTGGATATAAATTTCTTAATCAAAAGGTTCTTTGTTTTGTTTTGTTTTTTCTATACTTTGAAAATGTCATTCTATCCTTTTATGGCCTGTGAAGATTCAGCTAAAAATCCATCGTTAGTATGTATTAGTCTGATCTCACACTGCAATAAAGAACTACCTAAGATTGGGTAATTTATAAAGAAAATAGGTTTAATTGACTCACAGTTCCACAGGCTGTACAGGAGGCATGGCTGGTGAGGCTTCAGCACACTTACAATCATGGTGGAAGGTGACCAGGAACCCAGAACATCTTACGTGGTGGGAGCAGGAGGAAGAGAGAGAGAACAGGAGGCAGAGATGCTACACACTTCAAACAGCCATATTTCATGAGAACTCTGTCACAAGATAGCACTGGGGGGATGGTGTGAAACCATTAGAAACTACCCCCATGATCCAATCACCTCCCACTAGGCCCCACCTCCAACACTTCGGACCACAATTCAACATGAGATTTGCATGGGGACATATAGCCAAACCATGTCATAGTTTAATGGCGTTTCCTTTATAGGTGATGAGACACTTTTCTCTAGCTGATTTTGAAATTATTTTTTTCACTTTGACTTTAGGCATTCTAGTTATAATATGCAGTGTGGCAGTCTTTTGTGGAACGTATTTGGCTAGGAATCACTGGGTCTCATATATCTGGATATCTAACTCTCTTGCTAGACATGGGATATTTTCAGGATTTATTTCTTTAAATATGTTTTCTAAACTTGTTGATCTGTCCTATCAGAAATTTTGATAATTTGAATGTTTGGTCACTTTATATAGTCCTAAACATCTCAAAGGCTTTGTTAATATTTTTATTCTTTTTTTTCCTTATTTTTCTCTGAGGGTACAGGTTTAAGAGACACTTTCGTTATAGGTACTATAAGACAAAATGTTTACTGATGCTGTTTTCCCCAAATTACGTATGTTTTTGGATGAAGGCAATATTATAATCAGGAACGTGCTTCTAAATTTTGAGTTGTGAATATTTTGAATACGTATATTGGACAGTCTTCTATCTTTCTCCCTAAAATTTTTAGAGTCCTCAAGTTATTTCTGTTTAACAAGCAGATGCTGAATACGCTCTGATTACCAAGCCTACTGTCCAACTTTCTGGGCACAGGGAGTCACAAATTTTGCAAAAGGAATGCATTAAATCCTCAGGTGAAGAGGGCCTGATTCAGACTCTTATAGCCAATTAGAAACAGTATTAACAGTCTTCTAGCAAAGTCCCACCCATTCTTCTGCAGCAGTGATATAGCCTTAAGGCAACATTCTAAATAGTAGCTCAAAGTAGGGGAAAATTAAGACTGTAGAAAGAAAAGAAATATGACTTTGTTTTAAAATGCTTACTTTCTTAAGATGATTGCAAAGAACCCAACTAATACTGTGGCTCTGTCATTGTCAAATAATTTGTATATTCCCCAACTGACAGTTAGGCTTAAGATGATTTTTAAGATATTAGTACCCAAATCATATTAACTGGAGACTGAACCATTTATTTGAATACCATTTTGTTTTGAATTGAAATATTAGGCTTTCTTCTGTTTCTTAGTAATCTTCCACTTAGTAATAAAGCATATTTCAAAAAATTATGAAAAGACTAATATAGACAGCCATACTAAAATAATAGCAAGCCAAACCAGAAAATTATATATAGACTAGTTCATATATCTTTTTCTCTCTCATTTTCACACTATAATTTATATGCATAATTTATATTTGTATTTAATATATACACACACATGCAGAATAGTTTGAAATACACCTTATTATCTCTCTATAATACCATCAAATTAGTGGCAAAACTGGTTTGAGAACTGATAAAGTTAAAAGAAAATATTTGAGGCCGAGACGGGCAGATCACGAGGTCAGAAGACCGAGACCATCCTGGCTAACATGGTGAAACTCCGTTTCTATTAAAAAAATACAAAAAACTAGCCGGGCGAGGGGGCGGGCGCCTGTAGTCCCAGCTACTCGGGAGGCTGAGGCAGGAGAATGGCGTAAACCGGGAGGCGGAGCCTGCAGTGAGCTGAGATCCGGCCACTGCACTCCAGCCTAGGCGACAGAGCGAGACTCCGTCTCAAAAAAAAAAAGAAAAAAAGAAAAAAAGAAAATATTTGAAATACTACAGAGTGCCTCTTAAATACAACTAATACCTCATAAGATCTTTATTTTTTTTTTGTCAATAAGAACTACATTTATTGCATGTTGGTATATACTTAAATGTGTCTATACACATATAACAAAACCGAATCTCCAAAATACCAACTTTTCAATGAGCTGTGTGGTAAAGCGCTCATTTTTCACCTGTGTGGGTTTAATACAGTTGTCAGATATTTTAATGAATACACACATGCATATGTGTGTGTCTGTACGTGTATCTCTTCTGGTTTAGCTTGCCATAAAATCTCTATCAGTAATAGTAACCTATATAAAAAAGCAGCTTTTATATTTTCACCTTATTATTTATTACATCTAATGTAAGAGAGATTAATTATATTAAGACAAATGCTAGCTCTATATTAAAGAATACACTAAATGTTGTTCTAATATTCCAATTTATTTGTGCCCTGAGTGCTCTATAAAACTCAAACACAATCATTTAATTTATATAAAATAATAAAACAAGGAATTGTAACTATTGTAACTAAAGTTTCGACTATGTTATTTTTACATTTCATGTCATAAGATACCTTAGATACAACTAAGATAATCATGAACCCATCAAATGACGGAATTTGATGATGAAGTACCATGATATTTTGAGGTATGTGGCCTCGTATATAATTTATCAATTCATTTTTTTCAAAGTAAAGTTTATCAAGACTTAAAACTTTTTTTTGTGAATATCTTTCTGCTTTTGAATGTTTGTAAATAAATCCTTAAGTTATATTTTGATAGAATTAATATTATAAATAAAAAACTGTAAAACACCAGAAATAGATACCATTTTTGGAGGTGAATGGAAATTGGGCGGGGGGGGGGGGGTGGTGGATTGCCAGATACATGTACCAATAATACATAAAATTAATATAATTTGGTTTACTAGTAACATGCATTTTAAATACTGGTTATCACTAATGATTACTATGTAGAACACTTAAGTTTTAGCATCCAAAATATTCTAATGCAAAATGGAATTTACAAAATTTGTCAGTGGACTATGTTTTGTCAAAAATAATAAAAATACCCTCTAATTCAAATTATAGATTCTAAAATGAAATAGATTAGTAATGTCAGAAAAATAAATATTCAAAAATAGTTTGCCAAAAAAGAAACCATGTGTCTTATAATTTACCATTTTTCCCCAATGAAAGAGTATATTTTAGGTCACAATATTGGAGCTATATAACTTACACAATATACAGAATTGAATATTTAAAGAATGAATTCTCAAGATTTTAGTTAGTATTAATGTATATTACTTTAAATACCATAACAGAATCCCATTCATAATTAAATGTCTGAGGTAGTTATATTTATTTTTTCTTGAATTATGAAAATTATTTATATATTCAATCTTAGTATTATACATTCATTACTGAGCAGGAAAAAAAAATCTGCAGGATACAAATTATTCCAAGGAATAATTAAAATGTTTTCTTCTGGCCGGGCGCGGTTGCTCACGCCTGTAATCCCAGTACTTTGGGAGGCCGAGACGGGCGGAACACGAGGTCAGGAGATCGAGACCATCCTGGCTAACACGGTGAAACCCCGTCTCTAGTAAAAAATACAAAAAACTAGCCCGGCGAAGTGGCAGGCGCCTGTAGTGCCAGCTACTCGGGAGGCTGAGGCAGGAGAATGGCGTGAACCCGGGAGGCGGAGCTTGCAGTGAGCTGAGATCCGGCCACTGCACTCCAGCCTGGGTGACAGAGCGAGACTCCATCTCAAAAACAAACAAACAAAAAAAATGTTTTCTTCTATTTTATTTTTTTTAATAAAATTATTTCTAATGACACAAAAATCCACATTGCTTCTGGGTGAGCTTGCATATCACAGCTATGTCTGTATACAGTAAAGCTACTTGTTTAACACTTATATTTTCCTTGCCTGTAGAGCTATAAACTCTAATGCTGTAATGATTTCTTAATGAAAGAGATAAGTAATAATGAGATAATAAGAAATGTAAGTTAAATTATTGATTTAAAAAATAATGTAAGCTGCAACGGGGCATACTCCACATTTTAAAAAACTCTCAGAGGCCGGGCGCGGTGGATTACACCTGTAATCCCAGCACTTTGGGAGGCCGAGGCGGGCGGATCACAAGGTCAGGAGATCGAGACCATACTGGCTAACACGGTGAAACCCCGTCTCTACTAAAAATACAAAAAAAATTAGCCAGGTGTGGCGGCGTGCACCTGTAGTCTCAGCTGCTGGGGAGGCTGAGGCAGCAGAATGGCGTGAACCCGGGAGGCGGAGCTTGCAGGGAGCAGAGATCGCTCCACTGCACTCCAGCCTGGGTGACAGAGCAAGACTTCATCTCAAAAACAAACAAACAAACAAACAAACAAACACACAAACAAAAAACTCTCAGAGAGAGATGAAACCAGAAACAGCTTAGCACAGCTTAGCACCTAAACTTTAGCCTGCAGTCGTGTGGTAATAAAATTATAGGCTGTGTTTGTTACTGTCATTGCAAATATATTTATTTATCTGTTGTTCTTACTCATAAAATAATGGGTTCTTCAAAAAGCTCATTTTAAATTGCAAAAGCTTTAAAACTCATAAAAGTATCTTCTGACACTATTGCCCAAAAATAGGGGATGGTGATACATACTGACAGTCGGCTTGGTGGAATTTGTAAATGTTATTCATAATTCATTCACAGAATATGAAAATTCTGAGAGAAAGGCTTGGCTGGAATATGCTTGTGGGCAAGCAAGCAAGGGTCTAATTGCCTGTGGGCTGATTGGAAAACCTTGAGATTTATTTTACGGGAATCTGAAAGTATGCAAGTACTATATTATTCTTGAAAATGTTCTACGAGCTGTCACCCTGTGAATCTATCCAATTTATTTTTGATATAACTCTACTTTCTATACAGGTGATTTTGTTTCCTTTTAAAAATAGGATTTATTTAGTATGATTATTTTAGTTTTGCATTATATATATATATATTTTAAAGTGCTTATTCATACTACTTGATATTGCTGAAAGTTTAGAAATAGATTTTTATTACAGTTGATATAACTCAGTAATTTTTCAGAATTATTGTAGTACCAGATAATAGTAGCTCAGATTGGCATAGTGCTTTCTACTTAGACTACATTTTCTGTCCTTCTTGTGTGAGAATGCGTCATTGAAAGAAGGGGATCTTGACAAGGAATTTGCAAATCTGTTCCTTCAGTGAGGTACAAGCAGGATAATCTAGGGCCTTCCTAGAATTTGCAAGATGCGCGCGCACACACACACACACACACATTGAGAGAGAGAGAGAGAGAGAGAGAGAGAAAATGATAGAAAATTAGAGTGACAATTAAGTAACATTTTGGTTAATATAACACCTTATCAATGCCTAGAGCCTCAAGAGGTGGACATTACTATTTCCAGAATGAGTGCTACAAAGATGAGTTTTCTGTGTATAAGCTATTATTTCTCTGGTATGTCAGAGATAGTTATAATTGCAAAATATTCTCTGGTAGAAATAATCAATAAACATTGTGCCTTTGTTATTTTGTTTTGTTTTTAAGGTAAATGATCTCTATCTTCTCTAAAATGTATGCCCTTTAGGAATTTCAGGCAAATTAACAAGATTTACTACCATGAAATATATGTCTTTTTATATACTTCAGTTCTATTCAAATTGATGATCTAACTATGTTTATTTCTATAGATTGCACACATGGTACTCAGACAGTGGTTTATGGTAAGGTTCTGTTCCAAATGACTTGTTGATATAAATGCTGCAGAAGTGGGAATTGAAGACAGAGGAACTGAAATGTGTGTAATTGCTTAATCTGACTATTCTAGAACAGTACATAGTTGGATACTTACTTTGAAACCTACATTCAATCTTTCAAGGTATCAGCAAAGTGCCATGGTGTAGTAGATATTGCTTAGGCTTTTGAACAGGCAGAATTGAATGTGCCAGTTATTAATTTTGTGACAATGGGAATTTAATTAATTTTTATGTGCTTCAGTTTCTTTATCTACAAGACAAAGGTAATAATAATCACCTTGCAGATTTCTTGTAGAGATTGTTAATGTATATACAAGTTGTGACACAATTGTTTGAATGTAGTAGATTCAGAGTACATGGCAAATGCTATCATTTTACTATAATATAACATTATAAAAATAAGTCAGTTCTTAATTGGAAAAAGACTTTCTCTAATCATTTTAAACATCAAAACAGCATGTACAGGATAATTTAGAAGCCATATACGTGCTCAGACAAGAGGCATGTTCAGTAAAATCCTGAGAAAACTTTAAGCTTTCACTTCAGGATTATCACTAGTATCAGTCCAAGCCTAGCTAATGATGGGAAATTCTCCAGCACAAAGCTAGTGTGGAGAAATTGGGAATGGCGGTAGTTCTTTTCTGTTGCTCGTTTGATTTATTTTAGCTCCTGGCATTAAACGGAATCTGTGTCAAAACATTAGCTGAATGCTAACTAAAGAAGCAGATTTCACTGAGCCCACATAAAACGAAATGTTGTTTGAAAAAATAGTTTGGAACAGTTGCAAAATAGTGAACTACTACAGTCTTTAACCATAAAAAATGAGATTATTAGCTGGTTTATCATTACAAACATTGGAGATCAGAAGGAAGTTGGACATTATATTTAAAGTTATGTATATGTATACAGAGAGAGAGACTTGAAAAAGTTCATGAAAAATTAAAAGATAAAAATAAAACATATAAACTTTATTTCTCAGTAGAAATTTTATTAAGTTCAAGACACTTTTGTAAGGGATGATACCAGCCATTTTGTCCATCTCTAAAGAACTGAGGGTTCTGGAAATTTACCAACGTCAATGTAGTCCTTATTACATTATTAACTGAAGAAAAATAAGTGCCCTCTTCCAGGTTGTTTTAAGATCAAGAAATGAAAAATATGTCAGAAGTGTTCAAAAATGGTAAGGTGGATGCCTAATGATTTACCTTTGAAACTCTCACAAAATTGCCCTTGTTTTATGAGAGAAGTGAGCAAGAACATTGTCATGGTGGAGATAGACTCCACCATGGGAAAGTGGAGCTTTCCCAGGCATTGTGTGTGTGTGTGTGTGTGTGCACGCTAAATATTTGGGTATTCTCAAAACACTCTCATATTAAGCAGACTGATAGTTCTTTGGCCCTCCAGAAAGTTAACAAGCAAAAATACATTGAGCATTCCAAAACACTGTTGCCCAAACCTCTGCTCTTGAGTGTTCTACTCTTGCTTTTACTGGATCACTTCCATCCTCAATAGTGATTGGTTTGTTTGCGCTTTGTCTTCAGGATTGTAATGATAAAGCCATGTTTCATCTCCTGTTACAATTCTCTGAAGTAATGCTTCAGGATGTTGAGCCTACTTATTAAAAATTTTTCTTGAAAGCTCTGCTCTTACTTGCAGCTGATAGGGATGTAATGATTTTGGCACCCATCAAGCGGGAAGGTTGCTCAACATTAATTTTTCAGTCAGAATTGTGTAAGCTGAACTAATTGATATTTCTATTGTGTTAGCTATTATTTCCACTGTTAATTATTGCTCTTCTTTAATTAGAGCACAAACAAGATACTTTTTTTTTTTTCTCAAAAATTGATGTAGATAATCTGATACTCGGGGCTTCATCTTCAACACTTTCTCTTTTCTTTTTAAAATGAGTCTATCTATTTGTAAACTGGTAATATCTTTGGGGAATTGTCGCCATAAACTTTTGGGAAAACATCAGTGATTTTACCATTATTTCACCCAGGCTTCATGACACATTTGTTGTTCGTTCTTGCTTCAATTTTAGCAAAATTTATGTCACTCTTATAGGGGTTCTTTTAAAATTGATGTCTTATAATTCTTGGTGCCTTAAACTAGATCCTGCGCAGACATGTTCTAACAAGTTAATATGAGTTTATTTATGTATAAATATTTTTGAAATCCGTGCATTGTTTTTTCATAATATACATTTCTATGAACTTTTTGAAGAACCATCATATATAAATATACATATATATATTTAAAGTTATATATTTGAAAGAAATAAATTGGTAATATGTGAACCTACGGAATAGAATAAAGAGCCCAGAAATAACCCCTAAGTTTTCTAGTCAATGATTCTTTGACTAGAATTTCAAGACCATTCAAAGTGAAGTATTCTTTTTAGCAAATTGTCCTAGGAAAACTGCATATACATATTCAAAAGCAATTGGACCATTATCTTATACCATATATAAAAATTAACTGAAAATGGATCAAAAGCTAAACTTAAGAGTTAAAATTATAAAACCCTTAGAGGAAAATATGCAGGAAAATTTCTACAATATTGGATTTGATAATAATTTCCTGGATATGACATCAAAAGCAGAGTCAAGAAAAAAAAGTAGAATAATTAGAACGCGTCAAAACTAAAAACTTTTATTCATCAAGTGACCCTATCAAGTCAGTGAAAAGGCAACCTACAGAATAGGAGAACATAACATTAAATAAAATATTGAATAGAATATGAATATGCAGAATAAACAACTTGTACAACCCAACAACAAGAAATCCAATATAAAAAAAGGCATTGAACTTAAACACACATTTCTTCAAAGAAAATGAACTTATGCCCATTAATTGTATCAAAAGATGCTCAACAAAACTAATCATAAGGAAAATGCATATCGAAACCCTAATGGGATACCACTGAACACACATCAGATGGCTTTGATGTGTGTGTGTGTGTGTGTGTGTGTGTATGTGAAAAATAAATGTTGAAAAGCATATGGAGAAATTGAAACCTTTCTGCTTTGGTGGTGGAAATAGATATGGTGCAGCTCCTGTGGAACCAGTATGACAATTCTTTAGGAAGTTACACGTAGAATTACCATATGATCCAAATATTCTACTTGCAGGTATATAACCAAGATAATTCAAAGTAGAGACTCAAAAATTTGCTGGTACATGAATGTGTGTTGCAACATTATTCATAATAACCAAAAGTCAAAAAAATTAAATGTATATTAACATATAATGGACAAACTAAATGTGCCATATACATACAATGGAATATTATTTAGCCTTAGAAAGAAATCAATTATAAGACACGACACAAATAATCCTAAAACTGTTAGGCTAAATAAAATAGGTCAGATACAAAAGGACAAATATTGTGTCATTCCAGTTATGTGAAGCAACTAGAATGGTGAAATTCACAGACAAAGTAAATAGTGGTTGCTAGGGTTTGGGGGTATGGAGGAATGGAGAGTTGTTGTTTAATGACTAAAGAGTTTCTATTTGTAATGATGAAAAAGTTTTCTAAATAGATAGTAGGGATGATTTTACACCACTGTGAATGTGTGTAACACCACTGAATTATTTGATTGCAACTGTTGTTTTAATGTTTTATATGTGTAAATATAGTTACACACATAGTTATATATGTATATGGTTATACATTGTTATACATACTGTTGTATTTTATCATTATTATTGCTTTAAAGCTACCTTAATTGCTATAAATACTATGGAATCAAGGAGAACATATCACCATGATTTTATTTAAGTAAGGTTTCTGAAGATCATAGGGCCATTAACATTAGATTGAGAGAAGGGAGATTAAAAGTTCAAGAGATAAAATATAGTAGCCGACCAATAAAGTTGGAAGGCATCAAAGACAAATGTCATCATGTAACAATTATTTTTATTTTCAAAGACACTGATTATAACTTTAAACAGAGATTGTCCAACAAGAAGACTTAACAATTCTAAATATATATGCAACCAACACTGGAGCACTCAGATTAATAAAACAAGTTCTTAGAAACTTACAAATAAGCTTAGATATTTACACAATAATAGTGGAAGGCTTAAACACCCTACCAACAGTATGAGACAGATCATTGAGGCAGAAAACTGACAAATATATTTGAGACCTAAACGCAACACTTGAACAAATGAACCTAACACACATCTACAGAACATATCACCCAACAACAGAATGTACTTTCTTCTCATCTGCACATGGTACATACTCTAAGAACGGCCAAATGCTTGGTCATAAAGCAATTCTCAACCAATTCAAAAATTTAAAAAAAAATCATACCAACCACACTCTTGGACCATTGTCTCATTAGAATAGAAATCAATGCAAATAAGATATCTCAAAACCATCCCTTTACTGGGAAATTAAACAACTTGCCCCTGAATAACTTTTGGATAAATAAAGAAACTAAGGAATTTATCAATAAATTCTTTAAAACTAATGAAAACAAAGATAAAAATATGAAAATCTCTACAACGCAGCTAAAGTAGTATTAAGAGAAAAGTTTGTAACACTAAATGTCTACATCAAGAAATAGAAAGATATCAAATTAGCAATATAATATTACAACTAAATCAAGAGAAATGCAACAGCAAACTAACTCCAAAGCTAGTAGAAGAAAATATAGCCAATGTTAGAGCTGAACTGAATGAAAATAAGTCATGAAAATTTATACAGATCAATGTAAACAAAAGTTGGTTTTTTGAAAGAATAAATACAACTGATAGACCACTAGCTATACTAAAGAAGAAAACAAAAAAGAGTAGATCCAAATAAACACAATCAGAAATGACAAATATGACATTACCAATGACCTCACAGAAACACTAATAATAATAATAATAATAATAACCCTTAGGGACTATAATGAACTTGTCTATGCACACCAACTAGAGAACTTAGAAGAAATTGATGAATTTCTAGAAACATAAATCCTTCCAAGATTGAAATAGGGAGAAATTAAATATCTGGACAGACCAATAACAAGTTCTGAAATTCAATCCATAATACCTACTAATCAGAGAAAGCCCTTGATCAAATTTATTCACAGCCAAATTCTACCAGACATATAAAGAACTAGTACCAATCCTACTGATGCTATTTCAAATAATTGAGGAGACACTCCTCCACAACTAATTTTAAAAGGAAATAATTATTCTTACATCAAAACCTGGCTGACACAGAAAGGAGAAAGAAAATTTCAGGTGAGTATCTTTGATGAACATACATGCAAAAATCCTCAACAAAACACTAGAAAATCAAACCCAGCAGCACATCAAAAAGTAATTTGCCACAATCAAGTAGGCTTTATTCCTGGGATGCAAGGTTGGTTCAACATACACAAATAAATAAATGTGATTTATTATATAAGGAAAACTAAAAACAAAAACCATATGATCATCTCAATAAATCCAGAGGAGTGTTTTGATAAAATTCAATATTACTTTCTGTTAAAAAATCCTCAGCAAACTGGGTTTTGAAGAAGCATATCTCAAAATAATACAAGCCACTTATGACAAACCCACAGCCAATATTACACTGTATAGGCAAAAGCTGGAAGCATTGCCCTTGAGATCCAGAACAAAACAAGGACGCCGTCTCTCACTGCTCCTATTCAACATAGCACTGGAACTCCTAGCCAGCCAGAACAATCAGGCAAAAGAAATAAATAAAAGACATCCAAACAGAAACACAGGAAACCAAAGGGTCTCTCTTAACAGAAGATGTAATTCTATATCTAGAAAACCCCATAGTCTCTTTCCATTTCACTATCAGCATTTTGGTCAAAACCGATTAACAAGTGTCTAGGAAGTTACAAACTTTCCCACATCTTCCTTCTTCTTCTCAGCCCTCCAAACTGTGCCAATCTCTGCCTGTTATCCAGTTCCAAAGTTGCTTCCACATTTTCAGGTTATCTTTATAGCAGTGCACCACTGCCGGTACCAATTATCTGTATTAGTCCATTTTCACATTTCTGTAAAGAAACTATTTCAGACTGGGTAATTTGTAAAAGAAAATTAAAAAAAAAAAAAAAAAAAAAAAAAGGAGGAAAGAGGTAGGAAGAATGGAAAAGAATTTGTCTTGCAGTTTGGGTGCCAGCTCACCTGCAGTAGAATATACCACTAGTTAGCTTTCTAAGGTTTTCAACTCCAGGCTCTGGCTTCTCTACGGCATCTCTGGACCTACACAGGGCCTGGGGCAACTTGCCACTCTGAATGGAAGGTCACCAGCCTGGCAGGCTCCACCACCTGTTGATTGCAGAGCCTTAGGGCCCTGAGCAAACATAGGCAGAGGCCAGGTAGTGTTTACACTAGACCTTGCACAAGGCCCAGTGTTGTGCTGGCTTCAGATTTGACTCAGCGTACACCAGAGGTGGTGGTCAGAGAGGTGCCTGTGTTACTCCTCTCACAGCTCCAGGCAGCTCGGCAGAGAGAGAGAGAGGCTCTGTTTGTTTGGCAGAAAGTAAGAACAAGAGGCTCTGCCAGGTAATCCAGAGAATTCTTCTGGATGTTAATTAAGACTACCAAGGCAGTATTTCTATGAGTCTGTAAAAAACACAATGTTTCTGGGCTTGAGGTGATCCCTAATGCACGTACGGCTACAGTGACAGAAAACTTAGATCACAACACCCAAGTCCCTTCAAATACCTGAACAGCCTTGCCAAGAAATGGGTGCAAACAGGCCTAGACTGTGAAGACTATAATAAATACCTAACTCTTTAATGCCCAGACACTGTTGAACATCAGGGCCATCCAGAAAAATATGACCTCACAAAAAATATTGAAAGAAGCACCAGGGGTCAATCTTGATAGCAGTGTGAAAATGGACAAATACTATATTGTAGGTGTACTTAATTCTTTCTTATTCTTTTTTATATTATCTCCTATGACTGTTTATTTTCAAATAGCCTGTCTTTGAGCTAATTATTTCTTCTGCTTAATCAATCCTGCTATTAAAAGACTGATGCATTCTTCAGTATGTCAAACGAATTTTCAGGCGAAGAATTTTTGCTGGACTCTTTTCGAATTTTGAGTATCTTTGGTAAATTTATCTGATAGTATTTCTAATTCCTTCTCTGTGTTGTCTCAAATTTCTTTGATTTTCCTCAAAACAGCTCTTTTGAATTCTCTGTCTGAAATGTCACATATCTCTCTGTCTCTCTGGGATTGGTCCCTGATACTGGGTAATTTGTGTAGAAAGGAGGTTTAATTGAGTCACAGTTCCACATGGCTGGGGAGGCCTCAGGAAACTTACAATCATGGCAGAAGGCAAAGCGGCAGCAAGCATATCTTATGTGGTGGCAGGAGAGAGAGAGAAAGAGAGAGAGAGAGAGAGCGAGCAAAGGGGGAACTGCCAAACATTTTTAAAACTATCAGCTCTCGTAGATCACTCACTATCACTAGAACAGCATGGAGGAAACCACACCCGTGATCCAATTACCCCCACCAGGTCCCATCCTCAATAACATATAAATGGAAACAAAAAATGTTGAAAAGAGGAGGATGATGTTAAAGTGTAGAGTTTACATTAATTTTATCTTTGTTTATGCAGTCAGTGATAAGTCGTCATCAGTTTAAAATAAGATGTTATTTGCAAACCATGTGGAAACCTCAAATCAAAAAACATAAAATGGATACACAGAATCTAGAAATAAATTAGACAAATCAAAAAGCAAGAAAAACCTCATTAAAAATGGGCAAAGTATGTGAACAGGCACATGCAAATCAAAACAACAAGTATATACAGGCTCACGCCTGTAATCCCAGCACTTTGAGAGGCCGAGGTGGGCAGATCACGAGGTCAGGAGTTCCAGACCAGCCTGGCCAACATGGTGAAACCCTGTCTCTTCTAAAAATACAAAAATTAGCCGGGCGTGGTGGTGGGCACCTGTAATCCCAGCTACTTGGGAGGCTGAAACAGAAGAATCACTTCAATCCAGGAGGCAGAGGTAGCAGTGAGCCAAGACCACACCATTGCACTCCAGCCTGGGCAAGAAGAGTGAAACTCTATCTCCAGAAAAAAAAAGTTAAAAAAGGCAAAAAAATAACAGATATTGATTAAGCTGTGAAGAAAAGGTAATGCTTACATACAGCTGGTAGGAATGTAAATTAGTTCAGACCCTGTGGAAAGCAGTCTAGATATTTCTCAGAGAACTTAGAAAAATGATTTGACCCAGTAATCCCATTAAGGAGTATATTTCCAAAGGAATATAAATCATTCTACCAAAAAGATACATCCACTTGTATGTTCATTGCTGCACTTTTCACAATGCCCAAACACAGAATCAACCTAAATGCCCATCAATGGTTGACTGGATAAAGAAAATGTTGTACATATACACCATGTAATACTATGCAGCCATAGAAAAAAATGAAATAATGTCCTTTGCAGCAGCATGGATCAAACTGGAGGCCATTATCTTAAGCAAATTAATGCAGTAATAGAAAACCAAATACCACCTGCTTTCACTTATAAGTGGGAGCTAAAAATTGAGTACACATGGACACAAAGAGGGGGATAATAAACACTGATGTCTACTTGAGGGAAAAGGGTGGGAGCAGCGTAAGGGTTGAGTAACTACCTATTGGATAGTATGCATACATTTGTATTCCAAACCCCAGTGACACGTAATTTGCCCACATAACACACTTGCACATGTACTCTCTGAACCTAAAACAAATGTTGGAAATAAAAAAAGAACAAAAGACATCACACTCTACCTAAGTGTTTATCCTCCATCCTCCTTTATTGTATACTTCCGAGATGTTATAATAGACGTTTTTCTTGCTGCCATATATATTTCATGTTAGATAACAGTGAAGACATTGTCTTATGGAAATCTCCTTATTTCCTTGTGTTCCTTTGGTGAATGCATTGAAAGTTCTTCAAAAATAAAGTTGGTTTTAGCAAATGTATTTCCCTGGACTGGGTAATTGAAACAAATAGAAATTTATTTTTCACAGTTCTATCGACTGGGAATTCCAAGATTCAGTTGTCAGTAATCTTGGACTGTGTGTCAGTTAAGGGCTTGCTCTCTGTTCTCAAGATGGTATTTGTTGCTGCATTCTCACATTGTGGAAGGGACAAACCCTGTGCCCTTATATGGTGCCCTTAATATAAATTTTGGAGGTGCATAAACATTCAAGCCATAGCACTTCTGTATCAGTGGTTCTCAAAACCAGCTACACCGAAAAGTCACCTGAAGAAATTACTTTAAAATAGAGATTTTTTATTTGTATCCCAGTGTTATTAATTTTGAATCTTGGAAATTGGGCCTGGAAACGTATATTTTTATCATATATTTAAGGATTGTGAGCAACCATTCTATCATCAGTCTACACAGCTTTGTTTTGAACATGCAAACATCAAAAATATTATTGTTATTGTGACAGAGTCTTACTCCCTCACCTAGGCTGGAGTGCAGTGGCATGATCAGGGTTCACTGCAGCAGCCTCAACCTCCTGGGCTCAAGGGATCCTTCCACCTCTCAGCCTCCTGAGTAGCTGGGACTACAGACACGCATTACCGCACCCAGCTAATTTTTGTATGTTTTGTAGAGACAGGATTTTGCCATGTTGCCAGACTGCTCTAAAACTCCTGGGCTCAAGCAATCCACCTGCCTTGGTCTCTCAAATGGCATGAGCCACCATGCCTGGCCCAAAAATATTATTTGCCAGGATTATCTGTGTTTGAATAAATGTGTAAGGTGATCTAGACCTCTAGCTAACCCTCAAAGGGCTGGTAACGTGTGCTAAACTATGAATGCTGCATTGGTGAGAAAATGAGAAAAAATATACCATGTTCTAAAGAATGGGGTGTTGCTTTACAAAGAAAATGACATAGTGAAGGAGCCTGAATAGCAGGATGACAGCACTGGGCACTTGGAATAAATTCAGAGCTTACAGTAGACTGCATAACAGTATCCCACAGAGAAAGACATTTACTTACTTTATGTCATCTGCCAAACACATTGGAGAAATTTCCCATGGAAATGTCAGGATGCGTTCTGCTAAAGCTTGCTGCTAAAGGTTGAGTGAGTCATGACAATTTAACTATTTTAGCTATCACAACATTACTTTGTAAATCAGAGTCATTTTTTTTCCATTTACTTAAGCAGTTATATTTTACTTGAAGTCTCACAATAATCTAGTGAGAAAAGCAATGTGATAAGTATTGCTTTTCAAAGACAAAACTAAAGTCTTGAAATGTTTAGTGATTGGATAAATATGCACTTAATTCACTGACAGAAACTGGCTTAAGCTAGAAACTGGTGTTGTAACTGCATGCCTCATATATCATCCTGGACTCATTGGTGAGAAGAAATCCCATTGTTACTGCCATCTTATTTATATTTTTCCTTTCTTTCCATAGAGCTTCTTTCCATTTGGGGAAAAGTATTCTTTAAAAGTCAGACAATTGTAGAACTCAAAACAAAACTAATTCCTTTATTTCACAAGCACTCTGAATATTGTTAAGCCTTTTATTTTGAATATGTATGGTGTCATTGTAACTTTACTAGTTGTTTCTATGAACCTTCTCTTCACCTTCCTTTAATGTAGAATGCCACATTGCTATTCTGTTGGTTCATAATTTTCTATTAAATTCTGCAAGTATTTTCAGGTTATTTATAACAACAAATAACCAGAATAAGGTAATAAGTTTAAGTGAAAGTCATGATGATGAGCTATTTGAAAAAGTTTGGGATTCCTAGACACAAAAGCAGCAATAGTAAGTTTGTGGCTCTCTTCCTTGGTTGGCTAGATTTTTGAGTTGATAGAAATTGGGCTTTTCTGAACATTATTTGTGATACATATATTCAATGGGCTCCTGTGTATGTTATATGTGGATGAAACTATTATCTTTCTCTAGACATCAGACCTTTAGACCTTTAGGTATTGTCTCCTCACAATTGAATAAAATTTTTAAAAAGTGTGAACTCCTCTATTAAAATATTGTTTTAAAAAGTTTCTTATTCAATATAGACATATAGAAATAATCATGTTTTATATACACATTTACAATTGTACATATAATAGTGATTAGATTCCATCTTTAAACAAAAATTATTTTAACTCAATTAATAAAAGCTTATGTTTGTCATTGCATAATACAAATATTTCTAGAGAATACCTCAAAATAATTTGGTAAAGAAATAGTGTAATGACAGGTGTGCCTTCTTACTAGCTTACCTTAAGTTAGTCTTTATTACACACTCATGAATAACTGCTAATCAGTGCACAGTATGTGAATATTGTCTCCCTCTATCTCTAAATATTTTATTGTACTGTAATAATTTATTTTTGTACCGAAGTGACCACAGGTAACTGAAACTACAAAAAAACAAAATGCCAGATAAGGTTGTGGGGAGGACTACAGCAATTTCTAAAAAAATTCTAAATTTGAGAAGATAAATGAACATTGAGCTTCATGAGTATATTTTCAAATAGATTGAACATAAAAAGATCTACACCAAGACCAAGACACATTAGGAGGAGACAAAGAGAGAATTTTGGAAGCAGGAAAAGAAAAATGATGCATCAAATACAAGAAAATATCCATAAAATTATAAGTGATTTTCTCAGCAGAACCCTTACAGGCAAGAAAAAGGTAGGATGGTATACTCAAAATATTGAAATAAAAGTCTTCCATTAAAGAATACTATACACAGGAAATCTGTGCTTTAGAAATGAAGGAGAAATAATAACTTCTTCATCAAACAAACACTGAAGAAGTCAAACAGTAGATCTGACTTACAAGATATGCTAACGGCAGTTCTTTAAGCTGAAATAAAAGGGTTCTAACTAACAACTTTAAAACAACAGTGTGTAAAACTCACTAATACAGGTACATTTATAATCAAATTTCGAAGTCTCTGATATTGTAATGATGATAGTGCATAAATCACTTTCATCTTAATATAAAAATTAAAAGAAAAATGCATTAAAATAACTATAACCACAATAATTTGTTAATGGATACACAATATTAAATATATATAAATTTTAACATCAACAATCTAAAATGTTAGGAAAGAAGAAGTAAAACTATAGAGATTTTGCATGCAATCACAGTTAGGTTGCGTCAGCCTAAAATGAGATATTATAACTATACAATGTTTTATGCAGGACTCATGGTAACCAAAAAAGAAAAACCTGCAGTAGATATATAAAAGATTAAGAAAAAGAAATCATATCACACCACCACAAAAAGTCATCAAATCACAAAGAAAGTCAGGAAGAGGGAAGAAAAAAAGAAAAACTACAAAGTACAAAACAGTCAAAGAACAATTAGAAAAATGTCAACAGTAACTCATTGCCTTTCAAGTATTACTTTAAATACAAATGGATTAAATTAATAAAAAGACACACAGTAGTTGAATAGGAAAAAAAACAAAACAAAAACAAAAACAAAAAATAAGTGCAGATAACTAAAGCAAAAAAAAAAAATAGTGCCACATAAAACTGGAAATCTTTTCTATAGCAAAGAAAATCAACAAAACACAAAACATATATCTGATAAAGGGCTAATATCAAAATATACGTGGAACTCATACAACTCAATAGGGATAAAAATAATATAAAAATAATAATCCAATTAAAAATGGGTAAAAGACCCAAATAAATGTTTTGACATTTTTCAAAGAAGACATGCAAATAGCCTACAATTACATGAAAAGGGGATTAACATAATTAATCATCAGAGAAATACAAATCAAAACTGCAATGAGATATCACCTCACACATTTTAGAAAGGCAATTATCAAAAATACAAGAGATAACAAGTATTGGTGAGGATGTGGAAAATAGGGAACCCTTTTACACTGTTGCTGGGAAAGTAAATTTGTACAACCATTATGAAAACAATATAGAGATTGCTTTAAAAATTAAAGATAAGACTACTGTATGTTCCACCAATTCTACTTCTGGATATACATATACGGAAAACAACATCAGTATCTTAAATAGATATTTACACTTTCATATTTATTGCAATATTATTTATGACAGCCAAGACACAGAAACAACCAAAGTGTTCATCAACAAACTAATGGTGAAGGTAGTGTATGAATAAAATGGAGTATTATTCATCTATACAAAGGAAGAAAATTCTGCCAGTTGTGACAACATGGATGAAGTTGGAGGGTACTAGACTAAGTGAAATAAGCCAGTCAAAGAAAGATAAATACTAAATGATCTCATTTGTATGTGGAATCTTAAAATTCTAACTCACATAAACAGAACAGAATGATCGTTTCCAGGAGCTAGGGGTGGGAAAATGGGAATGTATTGGTCAAAGAGTAGAAACTTTCAGTTATAAAATAAATAATTTCTGGGGATGTAATGTACAGCATAGTGATTATAGTTAATAATGCTATATTGTATACTTGAAATTTGCTAAGATAATAGATATTAAGTGTTCTCAGCATACACACACACGTGCACACACACGGTTATTATGTCAGATAATGGATGTGTTAACTAACTTGATTGTGATAATCATTTTATAATGTATACATATATCAAATCATCACATTGTAATCAGAAATATACACAAGCTGGATAGGTTTCGAAGCTTCTCTCAACTTTGTTATTTAATGTTTTATAATTGAGGAAACTGCGTTCTAGGACAGTCTTTGCTATGGCCAATAATGCCTTGTAGAACAGCATCTGCTTACTTCTTAAAATAATATAAATTTGGGTAAACGATTTCTTCCTCATTCCGTTGAGAAACTTCATGACTTAGTATCAAAGAATAGTGACAATTAGCTATCAGTATTTACTAAAATATCCAATAGGATGATTTTGGATTCAGATTCAGCTTATTAAAGAACCAGATTACACTTTGATAAAAATGTTTTCATTCATATTTTTAGTTATAAATGTGATTTCCAACTGTGGTTCACCCCTGTGTGCTGACGAAATGAATACAAGAATTGTATGTTGTATCTAATAAAAATACTCTGTTGATTGAACTTCAGAATTATTGTTCTATGTAGTATTACCCTTCTAAGCTGGTTTTTCACTTTTGGTTCTACTGCTATCTAACCCTATTATTTCTCCTTGCCTGGGATTCTTCTTGTGTTTTGTTTTCCTTTCATTTTCTTGAAGTGTCTTATTTATTACATTTTAATTTCAAATGGGAGAACATAATGCCAAAAAGCATTCCAGGATAGCTACTGAAAACATGTTAGGTAAAGAAAAAAAAAAAAAAAAAAACTAACTGTAAGAGATGTTTAAGAACATGATGATCTACTACAAACCCTGCAAATAATATCATATGGGTTCCTGCCAACTCCTAAATAAGGTCACCCTCAAGTTATCTCAATCTATTATACTACCTGATATTTCATATTTCATAATAAATGATTTTGGGTAGCAGGTTATTTTCACTTTCAACTGCTCTTTATTAAAATACAAATGCCCCTGGGAATATAAATATTTTCATTCTTCATTGCTCTGCACAGCAGCATAAATTACTATTTATTTGAAAGTAAAGTACTTTAGAAATAGGACATAGAATGACATAGAATTAGCTTTTAGAGATAAGATAGAAGTTATTGCAAAAGAGTTATTACACAGTGGGCCTGCTTTCCTGGATCTCATCTCTGTATGATCTTTTAAAATGTCTTTCACATTCCATAACTGCAAGTGAGAGTTTTCTCTAACTTGGCAGGCAATACTTTCTAATCTTTGATGTTGAAAATCAGTTAGAAGTGCATGTACAGAAAAGGCCTGAGATTATATAATTACTGGAGGGCCGCCTAAATAATAACTCTTATACCAATAAATCAGAGATCTGCCATACTTACTTTCCGCTGTGGGATAGGTTCACCCACAATGATCTCTGGTAACACAACCTCTTATAACTGCTGTCATTGTAATTCAATTTTCTGTGTTGCACAATTGAGAGGGATAAGCATACATCCACTCAATCATTTATTCCACATTTATTGAGAGTTTATAATGCACCTAGATGCTGAGGTGAACATGATGACCAAAATAGATACAGTCCCGCTTTTTAGAGCTTATAATTTAGCAAAGAAAGAAACCGAACAAGTAGAAATGTAATAGATGCTATGAAGAATTCATCGCACATTCACTTATGTATCCATTGAATATTCATTAACTGAGCACCTATCTATATGAACGTGGCACTATATTTTGTGGTTGGGATACAAACACTAATAAAATGTAGTTTTTTCTGTTAAAGAGTTT
Organism: Papio anubis; assembly: GCF_008728515.1. NCBI lineage: Eukaryota > Metazoa > Chordata > Mammalia > Primates > Cercopithecidae > Papio > Papio anubis. The sequence goes on from NC_044996.1 coordinate 63,870,037, forward strand.
ATATTCTGTGCTAGCAATGGTATAGTCAAGTAAATGAACGATGGCATTACAGAGCACTGTATCTATTACTACAGCAGCATATGTAGTGTCATACATTTAACTCAGACTGATGGGAGTGGGAAGATTGTGAGGGGAAGCGTCCTGAAAGAGGCAATATATAAAGTGAGTGTTACAAAATACACAGACGTAAACAAGGGGAAGAAGTGAGGACAGCTCAACAACCTAACAGGAAGAGGATGACCACTTGCAAGGTAACCCAAGGTAATAAAGACAACTAAATTGTTTAACAAGTGTGTTCTGGCCATTATTAAAAGGTAACATTATAAAACAAGTGAGAAAATGACAATCTTATATAGCTCCAAATCATATACAATTCATAGAATTCGCAAATGAAGCACTATAAAACAAAACCCAATATCAGAACTATAACATGAACAATGCACAGAGTATATAAATTTCATGATAGGCTAAAGTTAGAAAGCATTCACATTCTAAACTAGTCATTTCTGTCATATGTATGCAAAATCAATCCCATTAGTACTGAAATATACACATACAAATTATTAAGATGGCAAATTTTGTTATATGTATTTTAGACAAAAAAGGAAAAATAATAAATATAAATAATCTTGCTAGGATTTACCCCCTGGGTCATAACTGCTTTCTTTTACAACTTTGAACAAGTCATTTAACCTTTTTGAACTTTATATTTTTCCAACTGTAAAATGAAGTTAACTCTTCCAACTCTCTACCTCATCTAATTGTGAATAATGCAAAAATGCTTTGTGATTTTTGCATGAAAGACACTATGCAAATTCAAGGTCATAATATCATCTGAGATATAAAATTCTATCATGCTTAACATTGTAAAGTAAACAAGCTTAATGACTACATTACATGCAAGCTATTCTAATTCTTACAATGACTAGTTTGTACGTGTTATAATCATATGTATTATACAATTAAAATACATACCCCTAATACAAAAAACAAACAAAATTAAAATATACTAGGTACATATAACATTTTATTCAGGTAAAATTTCTATATTTGAACAACTATTTTCACATTTGTTATTACCATATAAGCAACTTATTAAGTGCACTTATCATTAAATTAAATTCACTTTTCAAAAGTTCATTATTTATTAAGCATAAACATTAAAGACTTAGTTTATACATTATTGAACATGGGAAGTGCTATTTATATTAATATTTTGAATATTTTCCTGAATTTTACAAGCTTTTCTTGTTTCATTGTATAACAGTTTAGTGCAATTACATTTTAGTGCAGGAAATTAAATAATTAAATTAAACATCTGAATATATATATATGTGTGTGTGTGTATATATATATAAGCCATAAAAACAAAGAATTAATGGCATTTTCAGCAACCTGGATGGGATTGGAGATTATTATTCTAAGTGCAGTAACTCAGGAATGGAAAACCAAGCATCATCATGTTCTCACTCACAAATGGGAGCTACACTATGAGGATACAAAAGCATAAGAATGACACAGTGGACTTTCAGGACTTAGGGGGAAAGGGTGGGAAAGGAGTGAGAAATAAAAGACTATAAATTGGGTTCAGTGCATACTGCTCAGGTGATATGTGCACAAAACTTTCACAAATCGTCACTAAAGAACTTACTCATGTACCTAAATACCACCTGTTCCCCAAAAACCTGTGGAAAAAAAAAATTAAAAAAGAAAAAAAAGATATATATGTGAACAAGGAAGTCAAATATACACAGAAGATGTACGAAGAAGAGACCAAAGAGACAAAGGACTACCCTAGAGACGATGGAAGACAAACCTGAAAACCAGGCTGGAATTCAGTATTCTAATAAATATGATTACCCTCTTCTAACAGAGTCTTTCACTTTTAGTATTCAAAGATTTGCATCCATGAAAGCTATAACTATAATGCTAGTAAAAGCAATATTGATGTTTTAATATTAAAAATTAAATACATACGTCTGCAGCTCTTTTTCAAAGATTCTTCAGATTCTTATTATTAGGAACCAACAGAGGTTATGGGAGGTATAGTTTGGCTTCAAACTGATTGCAGTTTTACATGCATTTTAATTTTACTAACTAGTTATCAAGTTAATTACCAAACCTCACATTTTCATTCTCAGTATTAAGTTACACATAGAAGTTATTTTGCATTTTAGCTCTGAAAGTGTTCAAATATGGAATGTGACAAGGTGACTTTGCTTTATATACATATGGTACTCAACCTTTTACTTTCAGTGTCATCTTAGTCTGCCAGATCTCTAACTTTTTGGTAAGAAAATGGACCAACAGGGTATATTTGCAATCATGAGTCTTTTTAGTCCCTGCAAATAGTTGTTGATGTATGTCAGGGTTGGCAGATTTACACAGCAGATGAGGATTCTGCTGTCAATCATACTTTTCCCATTAGAATTGGTATTAAATAAGCTTTCGCTCATCCACTTTTCCTTTTGAAGAAACTTAACATTCTTTGGCATTAACAAGAGAATGTCATCAATATTTAACTCAAAACATAAAATTACATAATTGTAATGAATGGTTTCATCCTGTATTAAAGCAACTAACAATACTATGAGGAGTATTTCCAACAGTCTTTTTTTATTGTTACAAAATGTTCATAATACAGAATTTACCATTTTAAATTAAGTAAATTTACATTATTGTGGAAGAATTACCACTATCCATCTCCAGAACTTTTTTCATCTTCCCAAACTGAAACTTTTTACCAATTAAACAATAGTTCACCATATCTGCCTTCATCCAGTCTCTGGCAACCACCATTCTACCTTTCTCTATGAATTTGACTACTGTACAAATCTCATATAAGTAAAATTTCCTACTATTTGTCCTTTTGTGATTGCCTTACTTCACTTAGTGTAATGTCTTCAAAGTTTGTTTATGATGTAACATGTGTCAGAATTTCCTTTTTTAAGGCTAAATATTATTCTGTTATGTACATCTACTGTATTTTGCTTGTCCATTCATCCATCAAGGGACATTTTAATTCCTGACAATTTTTAGCTTTTTGAACCATGTTTCTATGAACATGGGTGTGAATATATCCATTTAAATTCCTGACTTCAGTTATTTGGGGATATATACTCAGAAGTAAAGTTGCTGGATTATATGCTAATTCTAATTTTAATTTTTTGAAGAACTGCCATACAGTTTTCTATGGAAGTTGCACCATTTTACGTTCCTAACAACAATGCACAAAATTTCTAATTTTAAAACATAGCCTTTTATTTAAAAATATCTTTATAGGTATGTATAAAACAGTTAAGACAAGTAAATGACCTGCTAGGCTCTCTGTTCTCATGTCCCTTCTAACCTTCAACGTTTGGTCTATTTCATCCACAAAAATAAATTTAGATTTGAATAGTTCACCTAATCCAGGAAAAGCTAATGATATCTAGGCCAATGATCCAGCAACAAACCAGGCAAGGCAAATGATTTCTTTTTATGACTTTGTATCCCAGTTGTATTCACTGGTATTATCTCACTTGTGCTTTAGTTTTATTTTTTTTATCAACCAATAAATTTCTGCCTTCCTTCACTTAATTCCCAAAACAGTGTCCCAATGCCTGAATATTGACCATTCACTGTTCTGGTCCATTTTCTTGTCAACTAGATCCACTCCCTATCATACATACCCTGCTGTTTATTCCCATATCAACATAATCATAAGACATAAAATTCAATGCTAATAATTTTGACCCTTTATTTCCTTTGCAGAGCAGGTATTCCAATTATATCTTTAACAGAAGGCTTTGAAAAAATTCAGCATTGTTACTTAATTTCAAATAACCTGAGAAGTTCTCAGTGGAATCATACCAAGACTATTTCTTGGTATACTTGAAGAAGAGATAGAATATCCCCTGGCTATGTCCTTTCTTCTACCCAAAATGTTTGCTTCTAGGCTGAAATAAGCTTTTGAAAACCACCACTATCAAGAGTACACTCTTGTGAAAACACCAAACATCAACCTAGTCATGTCTCATGACCTGGTCTAATGGTCCTTATTGTCATGTACAGAACCCCCACAGTATATGAAGGCTTTCCAGGAGTAATGCATTCACAGATAGTTTTACATTTAGCAGTTTAGAGAATCACATCTTCAAAATATTCTGTTTTCTGATGTTGAGCTCCCTGAGAAGGCACCGCTCATGAAGAGAAAATTTCTGTTTCTATATATCCTATTTCACAATTGCCTTTCCTCCACTTTGCAAAAGACAGATAACACTCTTATCTCTTACCATTCTCATATTTTATTATGGTGCACTGCCCCTTAGTGTAGAAAGCAAACAAGAGACAACTCAAAATAATGCAGTCCTTGTTGAGAATTAATGACTCTAATTTTCATAAATGTGTTTAATGTAGTTGCTGCCGTGGCATCCATTATAGGCCTGACACAAGTTTTTGAGATACAGTTTCCCCTCATGTTTGGCCTAGTTAAAACTTCTCCTCCTTGTGTGTTTGTGATACATTCCCCTTGTTCCTCATCTCACTGAAGCAAAACTCAACATATCCCACAGCTGCTGACCACAATCAAACCTAATGATCAACACCTGAGTTATGTAACTAAGCTCCTTTCCTTGCACACGCTTTCTTTAAACTAGTCAATCCACAATCCCTGTGAAACAAAACAACAAAACAAAACAAAAAAAAATCAAAGGAATAAGGCTTATGATCCTTATTAAAGGCATAGTCTCACAGGTCCTCTCTTTCTCTCTTTCTTACTCCCCACCTACTAATCGAGCTCCCTGCTCAACTAGTGGATGGGCTCTGAACTTCTTATCAGTCCTCTCTCATACCCAGTGGGTACCACTAACCTCTCTGAGATATGTGAGTAATACAATCATTTTCTCTGCTTTATTGTGTCTCACCCAACTGACACACCTGAACCTGATTTTCCCTGTAGTCAGGACTTTCCTGTAGAGTGGCTATCTTGACACAGCCACTCTCAAGAGAGAGATCTCAAGACCAAATTAAAACTTAAACAAAATTAACAATAGAAATCACAAAGCTAATGATAGGTTAACAGTCTTTTAGGTCACATTATTTATAGTTCTTTACTTAAAGTTATCTTATATATAATTAAAAATAAATTTTCATGATGCATCACTAGAAGATCTTTGACCTACAAGTCAAAAAGTGACTAAAGAAAAGAGTGACACTGCTATAAAAAATTTCCATTTCTTTACATGTATGAGTTTTCTCAGTGCTTCTATCAATCAAAATTGAAATTAAAAATAGAAATTATGTTTAACTTAGTCTCATTCTAGCAATAAGTAATAATCACAGGTACATAAACTAATTGAAAATAAGTCTACCCATCTCATTAGGAAATGCATTTCCAATAAAAGATTAATATTTACTACTACATATTTAAATATTCTCTCTCTATATATATATATATGTGTGTGTGTGTGTGTATGTGTGTGTGTGTGTCTAATGAATAATTTACTACTGCTAATTGTAATGATAACTTAATCCAGAGTAAAATGCCTTAGTCCTTAGAGGCTTAATGTTACAAGACATTTTTTAAAAGTCAACTTATACACATATTTTATTTCCAAAGAGTATGTTAGGGTGATGTATAAAATACTCTCAGGCATAAAATACATTGTCATAAGATAAAATTTTCTGGGGGAAATGAAATGGAAATACAAGTTCAATAAGCAGGATAAAAATGTAAAATATCCACCTGATAAAAATGAACTTGTTCACTCATTTTTTTTTTTTTTTTTTTGAGACGGAGTCTGGCTCTGTCGCCCAGGCTGGAGTGCAGTGGCCGGATCTCAGCTCACTGCAAGCTCCGCCTCCCGGGTTTACGCCATTCTCCCGCCTCAGCCTCCCGAGTAGCTGGGACTACAGGCGCCCGCCACCTCGCCCGGCTAGTTTTTTTGTATTTTTTAGTAGAGACAGGGTTTCACCGTGTTAGCCAGGATGGTCTCGATCTCCTGACCTCGTGATCCGCCCGTCTCGGCCTCCCAAAGTGCTGGGATTACAGGCTTGAGCCACCGCGCCCGGCCTGTTCACTCATTTTTAAATGGACAATAGTTTGTATTATATTGATGATGTGGAATTTATATTACATTAAATTCATTTAAAATAGTAGTGTAATGTTTCGTTTTAAAATTTAGTATTTACAATATTCTAGGGATTACAAGTATTGCAACTATTTAAACCAATGATCACAAATTTTAGATGTCCACTTAAAAATATGTGAGGGAGAACATTTACAAAACTCTTGTAGAAGGTATTGCAAGAAAAATATTTGAAGATCATTGATCTTGCCAAGTCTTCAACATTGGGTGTATATTTTTTCAAAACATTGAATTTATATTACCTATGTTTTTCAATGTATTCTGCCTCTACCTTTTCTGAGCACAGAAAGATGACTGCCACTGTCCTAAGTAGTTCTCCAGGCTTCCAAATTTATATCACTGTATCTCCATTAATAGAGTAACTAATTTGCTACAAAAGTAGATACTGCCTGCAAAGGATGCAATGTATAGCTACATAGTATATACACTGAACAACACTAACGGACCATTTATATAGGCTATAATGTAATAACACCTTTTTGAAGTTTTGCTACATGGCATCCTCCCCCTACATAAAAGAAAATCTGAACAAACAAAATCTCACAGAGAAATTCAATTAAACCTCTCAAACTCACCTGTGTGACCCTTTCCAAAGTGATAAAATTCTCTAAAATATTCCTTTGGAGTGTAAACCGTAATTTCTTCTGTGACCTAAGGTAGATACAACTAGCTGGTTTACTGCTCAGTAGTAATGTGTAATAAATCAGTGTTACTCAATGAGGAAGCAATTTGTCAAGTAATTCTATAGTTCCACTTTTTAACTTCTGAGAAGTTATTTCTCGCCCTGGAAAGTTCATCGTTCGTGCCTAAGTCTCCCAAATCTTCCAAGACAATCACTTCATTTTTCCTTTGAAACGTACCTATACATAATGGCTGCAAAAGGTAGGGGATATAATAAGAGCAAGGTCTGTCATAAACGAGGTTATTTATGAGTTATCAGGTCCAGTTAGAAGAGCCAAAGTAGGATATTGAGTTAACACAGTCCTTCCAACAGATTCGAAATAGTGATGGCTACAATTTCTGAAGAAATTGAGACAGATAGAAAGTACTTAAAGATGAGTGGGATAAAGTCTTCAGGTTACTTTACCACATGCATTATCAAGGGAGGCAAGTTGGACCTTAAGGGGACGACCTTGGAAGATGAAAGCCTTACATGTTATAATGGTTTGTGTTCCTCCAAAAGACTATACTACTTCAAGAATATGCAATAAATCTGCAGTATTAAAATTTAGTGGGGATGAGGGAAAACTGGTGATTAGGAAAAAAACTTTAAAAATACTCCTTATGGGAAAATAATGAAAAAAGATTGAGTTTTTAAAAACAGACATTTTCTGGTACCTCTCTTTCCAAAATAATGAAATATATTGTTGAGAAACCAGTATCTAAATTGGAAGTACAAAATAAGACATGATTACTTCTTTTACCTGAAACTTTGTCAATGTATAATCTGTGGTACCCTGGAGTCATAGATTAATAGATTCTTCTTCTACACTGAACTAATTGGACTTAACAAAGACCAGCCTTGAAAACTGAAACACAAGCTTCTAAAGTTGTACATGAAAGGTTTTAGGAAACTTACCCCATTATGTCAAACTTCTTTTAGAAATATTCAGATTGTCTCATGGTAATCAAGAAGAAAAAACTGTACCTAGGCCTGGGACTAACATCTTCACTTATGACACTGAGTAAAGGGTAAGAACAATAATGTTGACCCATAGAGGGAAAGGTGTTAATTTTAAACACAGGCCATGGGGTCTGCTAGCTATCTTCCAGTAGTCATTCTATTTTTATCTCTTTTGTAATAGAATCCTCACATTTTAACTGGACTCACGGCCACCAGTTAAATATATTTGTAAGCCTCCACTGCAGTAGAGGCAGCCAGGTAAATTGAAGTCATGTGGGCAACTTCAGAGTAGTATCCTGAAAGAGTAGGGGATTACCCTTCATTTTCCCTTTTCTCCCTCCCACTGGCTAGAATACAAACATAAAGAATGGAGCTACAGCAGAAATCTTCAAACTATGAAATGAAAGTCACAATTGAAAATGATAGAGCATTAAGGCAGTAGCGACCCTGACAAAGTAAAGCAACCACATTAGCTCTGTATTGTTTACATGCAGACTATTATTTAGACTTCCATCCTGCTTTAAGTCATGGTTCTTTCAGTATTTGTTACAGCTTCTGAACTTGGATCCTAAATAATATAATCATACCTAGATTTGATTGTTTATGTCACTGCTTATTAATTATATAGCCTTGGACCTATTATTTAGTCTCCTTAAAACATGCCATTATTTTCTGTAAAATTAAGGTAATAACATTCACTTCACAGGAATCTTTAGAGGATGAAGGAAGATACTCTATTTAAGGTACGTAACACAATAACTGACCCAAGAATGAACACATATTTCCTCTTCCTTTTTTAATTTACCCACAACTGGACATGTAGCTCAATACGTGGATTCAGTATTTCATTTTGCGGTTATTCCCAAGTGAACAAATAATTCAGGTTTGTTGGTTCTCCTCTACTTAAATATTCCGAAGGTCCAGAGTTTTATTTATGACATTTTTAATTCCATGCACTTAGTCTTTCTTGTTTTTCCACTATCCTGACCTCTCCCTTTATCCACTAGTAAGACTACTCTTTATTTTTTTGCCACAGCCTTTTGGGTCTGAGGGTCATTTGCATATTTGTCTACTTTAGTCTGGTACTTTCTAGGTTCCTAGTGCCCACAGAGTCATATCTACACAAGCACATACACACAGCATATAAAGATATTGGAATGCATTTGGTCAACCAACCATCACTTTTAATGTAAGGTGAACCTGTAGTGAATTACAATTCAATGATGTAATTTAATCAGCAATAAACTCTGTAGATAAACTTCACAGTGACAAGCAAACCTCCTGACCCGATGGACACTGGAACACATACTACTGTCATAATTCTAAATAATAAATGACTTCCATCACCTGTGAAGTAGTAGGCATTTTAATCTTAACTTGAAAATAAAAATAAATTTCAGGCTTGAATTGAATATGGATAGAATTGTATAGAAACTGCATTTCTACTATTAAAGTGACACAATTTTTCAGGCCTGGAATAATATTTGTGATGTACATATGTTATCCCCAAATTTTGAGAAGCCAAATTCTAGCAAAATTCTTCCAATTAATTTCAACCATTAACAACAGCACTGTTTTCCCAGGATCTAAACAGAAGGTTGAATTGACAGATGTGTAGTAAAATCAAGTAAATTCAATTTTAATGTATTTATTCAAATCAATTATAAGAAATAAGAAATAAATCTGTGCCTATGATGCTCTGTACTATTTTGCATTTGTTTCAATTTCAGAAACATTGCCATCTGCTGTATTAAATAGAACTATTTGGATAATAAACTCTCTGTTCTACTAATATCTCTCCTCAGGATAGTAGGGCTTTTGGAGATAAAATTCCTTCCTATATGTTAGAAGCCAGATATTATTCACAAAAATATGAGTACTACTGAAAGTTTATTTTATTTCATAATTTGGTATAAAGAGAGTCTGCTGGAGTGTGATTTGTTCTGTAATTTTAAATTTATACAATATAAGAACACAACCATGAAACGCAAATACATTCAGGGAGCTAAATGACAGGATCAAAATAGCACGTCCTTTGTCAAAGATAAGTATCGACAAAGGAGAGCGGAAAATTTCAAACCAATAATATTGATTCTGAAACAATAATAAGAAACAGTGAATCCATTCACAAATGCAATGTGATAAAGTGATTCTGTTCTCTGACCCCTTCGCACACACATACACACATAGGAACGCACACAAAAAATAAAGAAAATACTACCTTGAAAATAGTAAGAAATAGCACTTTCAGTATTTTAATTGTAAAATGAAGTTTCCCATAAGGAAAAATATTCAAAAGGATTACTGTATATCTGTTACTATATTGATGTATGTTATGGATTAAATCGTGTCTCCCTCAAATTTATTTGTTGAAATCCTAACCCCTAGTACCTCAAGATGCGACTTTATTTGAAAATTGGGTCTTCAAAGGGTAATCAAGTTCAAATAAAGTCACTAGGGTGGGACCTAATTCAATATGATGTATAGGCTTAAAAAAAGAAGAAATTTGAACACAGAACCCTGCATAGAAGGAAGACCATGTGAAGAGACATAGATATGATACCGATCTGAAAGCGAAAGAGAAAGCCATCTGGAGAAAGGCTTCCTTCCTTTACATCCCTCAGAAGGAACCAATCTTCACCTGCTTTGATTTTGGACTTTAGCCTCCAAAATTCTGAGCCTTTTCAGTTCATTTCTGTCATATAAGTCACCCAGTCTGTGGTAGTTTGTTATAGGGGCCCGAGCAAGCTAACACAGTGGCTAAAGACAACTACAGTGTGTCTGTGTAAACCATGACATACTAATCAAACAAATAATCTTTCAAGCTTAATATCCACTGTTTTGGTCACTGGGCAATAAATATGGTTGTCAACCTCAAAAAGTTTCCTATAGAAAGTTTTCATGTTTCTGGCATCTACTGATTCATCTACAACTTTCTTGAATGTAATATTTTCCCTCGTTCTCTTTTTGTGGTAGTATACTGCAGAAGTTTATTACTCTATTTGGAAAATAAAAATTTCATTTATATGTTCTGCATGCATATTAAATTTCAAAGGACATCTTTTTGCTGTGCTATTATGAGAAAAAAGATACAAGTTTAACCTATCTTATGTCCATATGAGCACAGAATTTCTTCAGTTCTGCCTTCAAATTTTCTCTTTTTAACTGACACTTTCCATTTTTTATCTATACAAAAATGGAAAACCCCTCCACATACATAATTATTATTGACTTTGCTATTTTCAACTGCGGGTTTGCTTTTTGTTACATTTTACTTTTGGAGAAGCATTTATTTTGAAGTTCTATTTGTATTTCACTTATGCTTAGAGCCAAAGCAGAGAGCTATGCCTTTAGACATTTTGCCTTATCCAAAGTACCTTAGTAAGATTTCTACTACTTTTCCTTTTGGATTTTCTCACTTTCCTTCCGCTGCTGGGTGCTACTCCTATGTTCTTGCTTCATCTCCACATCCACGACATATTCATTAAGTGATAGATACTTAAAGAATGTTTTCTTTGTTTCACAGGTATTATTACTGAATGAAACACTTGATTGCTGCTATTGCAGATACTGTAATATGTAATGAAATATGTGCTTGTTTGCTGCTTGTTGCTGCTAGGACTATTTCTCCTAAGACAATAGATGGTTGGGAAATTTTCATATTTTTTCAAAGATAAACGAAGTTGGATATTAATTAAAGCAGTGCAAACAGATTTTACTCAGCAACTACTGATAGTAGATAAAGAGCTGAGCTCCACTCAGATTTGTTCAGAGGTGACTGAAGAGTTTAAAAGAAGAATGAGAGAGAAGGGAGGGAGAGTGAATGGCGGATTAAGTGAAAAATTAGAAAGGGTTACTCAATAAGTATGATGAGGCCAGCTGTGTCTGCTTGCTGGCAACAATCAAAGTTAAGATTCTATCCTGGCAAAGAGACTGGACAACAGAGACCCTATCTTTCTGAATTATTACATTTGAAATGATTGATTTTCAAATCCTTGAGAAAGACACTCCAGAATCTTAGGAGATGTATACACATCTCAAGGAGACAGAGTAAAGATTTACAGTTGTAAGCCCTTTTTGGTAAATGTTCTTAGAAGGGGAGGTAAGAGGCCTATCACCAGGTATGGAATAGAACAAACAGAAAGTTCTCCTGCAGCATTGAGCTTTCTAGGGAAGGCTTTGTTTTTTTCCAATTTTTATTTTTTAAATTGATGAATACACACTGTACATATTTATGGTGTACCACATGGTGTTTTGAAATACATATACATTGTGGAATGACGAAATCAAGCCAATTAACATATGCATTACCTCACATACTTACCAGGCATGTGAGAACACTTCAAATGTACTCTCATCAATGTTCAAGTGCACAGTACCATGTTTTTATAGTTAAACCAGGCTGTACAATAGATCTCTTTTTAGTAGGGGTCTTGGATGATCTTAGGGACATGGCCTTATGCTATTAGAAGCCACGCCAGGGTTTGGTCATCTCTTAGTACGGAGGTTTAGACTGAGTGAGAGAGTTCTGCAAACCTTACTCTGTCTATTTTCGTAGACTTACAGCTTGAGTTTAATAGCCGAAGATTGCCCATCTCTTGTAGATGTCGTTGACATAAGTGGTAGGATTTTGAAGCATTTGGTTAAAAAAGACTGCTTGACTGTTGGTGGAAATTGAATTAGTAAAGCCACTACGAAAAAAAGTATGAAGATTTCTCACAAAACTAACCCAGCAATCCCATTACTCAGCATTTATCCAAAACAAAGGAAATTAGAATATCAAAAGGATAATACACCCCCATATTTATTGCAGCACTATTTAGAATAGCAAAAATATGAAATCAACCTGTGTCCATCAGCGGATGAATGCTTAAGGAAAATGTGGTATGTATACACAATGCAATACTATTTGGTCATTAAAAAAAGAATGAAAGCATGTAATTTGCAACAACATGGATGAAACTGCAAATCATCATGAAATAAGCCAGTCACAGAATGACAAATATCACATGTTCTCATTCACATGTGGGAACTCTAAAAATTGATCTCATTAAGATAGAAGAATGATAGAGAACAGAAGTTGGAAAGTGTATTTGGGTTGGGGGCATGAAGAGAGATTAGTTAATGGATACAAACGTACAGTTAGATAGAATAAGTTAAATGTTTGATAGCAGAATAAAGTGACTATAGTTAACAATAATGTATTGTCAGTTTCAAAACAGCTAGGACAGAATTCAAATGTTCCTAACATATGCAAAAGATAAATATTCAATGTGAAGGATACTCTAAATATTCTGAATTATCATTACATATTCTATATATATAACAGAATATCACATGTACCCCATAAACATGAAAAAATATTAAGTATCAATTTAAAAAGTAACTAATTCTGAAGCTTCAGTTAACATCAGTCTAGGGAACATGTAAATTTAAATTTAAATATTATTTTTATTTATAAATTTTACTTTCTGTCAAGTAAAAGTGAAAAATCAACATATGTTTATTAATCACCTGCTTACTAAACTGGATTGTAGGACATGAAACATTTACTGAGTGCCTTCTATATGTCAGACATTATAAATAATTTTTACTCCATCAGTTTCTTCAACACTTACAACACAGTCAGGCAAGTATTGTGCTTCTATTTTATAAGCAAATAAACTGAGATGGAGAATGCATAAATATTTAATGTCATTCAGCTGATAAAAAGCAGAGCCTGATATTTGGTATAGTTCTCTTTAGCTCCAATGTGGATACCAAAATTATTTTAAAAGAAATATAAAGAGTCCATTCACAAACTGACATATATCGAGTTGCCTCCACAACGCTAAGTTCAGCTGTCAATTCTTAGCCCTCATCTTACTCTTTCTGTACTTGACCAAGTTAATTACTCCTTCCTTTATGAAAATGGGGAAAAAATTAAATTGTGACATAACACACACTTAGAGAAAATGTACATGAAATGTATATTGAGAGTTTAAAATACATTCATAAACACCTGTAAACATCAGAGAGAACCTGGCTTTTTCTCAGAGTCCTATCTTTTATGGTACTATTTCTTCTCACATCTCTTTGCAGTTTTACCAACTATATTTGCATTCCTACATGCTACCCTTTATGTTTTGTCTGTTACTGAACTTTACATCAATGTAGTAGAATTGCTTACATTCTCCTGTGTCTTGATTTTTCGCTCTATATTATGTTTATTGATTTATCCATTTTGATTTGCATTTTTACTATTGTATAATATTCCCTAGGCTCAATATATCAAAATTTAGAATATCATTATAGTTTAATATTTCAAATGTACAGTTTCTGATCATTACAAATAATATCTCTAAGAATATTTTTGTAACAGTAGTCTCACATTAATGTTCAGGGCCTTTTCTATATGTGTAACTCACAGTCGAACTGCCTAGTATTAGGATATACATATCCTCAAATTTTCTGGAAAATAGCAATTATTTTGTGGTGGTTGGTCATGGAAATTTAAATTCCTACCAGCCAATTACAAGAGATTGTGTTTCCCTACATCCTTAGTACATGATAGTGTTATTTTTGTATTTATTCACTTTTAAAATTGATTTTGCTAGCGAGCAAACATGAGGGTATACACAGCTGTCTCATTTTGGTTTTAATTTACATTTCCCTGAATACTAATGATTTTTTAAAATTTATTTGTATTTATATATATATATATATATATATTTATTTATTTAAGACAGGGTTTTACTCTGTTTTCCAGGCTGGAGTGCAGTGGCACAATCACAGCTGACTGCAGCCTTGACCCCTTGGTCTCAAGCGATCCTTCCACTTCACCCAACTGAATAGCTAGGTGGAACTGCTGCTATTCCACCATACCCATCTAATTTTTCTAATTTATTTTTTTATTTTTTTATTTTTTTTATTTTTTTTTTGTAGAGAGGGGGATCTCACTATGTTATCCAGGCTGGTTTCAAACTACTGGGCTCAAGAGATCGTTTTACCTCGGCCTCCCAAAATGCTGGGATTATAGGTGTAAGCTACTGTACCTTGTCTACCAATGAATTTAAGAATCATTTTATAATTTAATTTTATACATTATTTGGATATTTTCTTTCATAACCTATATCTTCATGTCTTTTGCTATTTTTGTGTTAGGATCTCTCTCTTTTTCTCTCTGCTTGGGTGGAGTGCAGTGGCTTGATCTCGGCTCACTGTAAGGTCCGCCTCCGGAGTTCAGGCCATTCTCCTGCCTCAGCCTCCCGGCTGGGACTACAGGCGCCCGCCACCGCGCACGGCTAATTTTTTGTATGTTTCGTGGAGACGGGGTGTCACCGTGTTAGCCAGGATGGTCTCGGTCTCCTGACCTGGTGAGCCGTCCACCTGGGCCTCCCAAAGTGCTGGGATTACAGGCGTGAGCCACCACGCCTAACCTATATATTTTTATACTAGTCCTTTTTTGGTCATAACTTTTTCAAATACATTCATTCACTTCATGGCTTGTCTTTTCATTCTTTTTTGCTGTCTTTTGGTGAACAGAGGTTCTTCATTTTTCTCCACTCGGTTTCAACCATGTTTTCCTTTATGGTGAATGCTTTACATGTTTTGATTAGGAAATCTTACCCTACTCTAAATTCAATATAATATTTTTCTTTAATTTATTCTAAGTCTTTACATTTTTACCTTTCACTATTGTGTATTACCAGAACTGAAATTGATATTTGTGCATGGTGTAATAATGAGATCCAATTTCATTTTCTTCCACATATTTAACCAGGTTTCTCACCACAATTCATTGAAAAGACTCTTCAATTCCTATTGCTTTAAGTGCCATTTTGGTCATAAATAAAGTATCTATATATAGGCAATCTATAATCTCCTTACCTATTTTTTAGTCCTTCAAAAAATATGTAATCTGCTGTTGAATTCAGTATTATATAGATATTATTTATGTAAAGTCTTCTAATTCTTGTCTAAAGCTTCTTTATCTTTACTACTTGCTCTATGAAGTTTTGAGAAAAATGTATTATAATCACTAACCGATTTTTTTGCTATTTCTCTATTGTCATTTTCACCTTATTTACTTTGAAACCATATTAAGTACATTAAAATTGAGAATTAATATTTTCTTGGTGAGATAAATATTGCAATGTTATGAAGGGAAGTTCTTTAATGCTAACAATGTCTTTTGTCCTAAGAATATTTTGTTTGATATTAGTATAGCTTTCTTGTCACTAATACTTTCATAGAATTTTTTGATAATTATTGCTGCAACATTTCTGTGCCTTTATGCTATCATTATTTAAAATTTTACCTCACAATATAATTTCAGAATTTGGTGAATTTTTACTTAACACAACTAATAATATTGAAAGTAATGTTATTAATAATTCAGCAGCACATCAAAAAGCTAATTTACTAAAATCAAATAGGCTTCATTTCTGGGACACAAGGTTGGCTCAACGCACACAAATTAGAGAACATAATTCATCTCATAAACGGAGCTCAAAACAAAAGCCACAGAATTTTCTCAACAGATGGAGGAAAGGCTTATGATAAAATTCAACATCTCTTTATGTTCAAAACCCTAAAAAAATTATACATTGTAGGAACACACCCTAAACCAATAAGGGCCACCTATTACAAACCCTCAGCCAACATCATACTGAATAGGCAAAAGTTGTAAGCAGTCCCCATCAAAACCAACACAAGACAAGGATATCCTCTCTTACCACTCCTATTCAACACAGCACTGGAAATCTTGGTCAGAGCAATCAGGCAAGAGAAAGAAGTAAAGGCATCCAAATAGGAAGAGAGGAAGTCAAACTATCCCTGCTTGCAGACAACATTATTCTATACCCAGAAAACCTCATAGTATCTGTCCTAAAGCTCCTAGATCTGAAAAACAACTTCAATAGTTTCAGGGAAAAAAGAAAATCAATGTACAAAAATTACTAGCATTCTTATATACCAACAACCTCTAAGCTCAGAGCCAAATCAATGATTTTATTTCATTCACAATAGCCACGAAAAAGAACAAAATACCTAGGTATACAGCTAAACAGGGAGGTAAAGTATTACTACAATGAAAATTACAAAACAGTGCTCAAATAAATCAGAGATGACACAAACATGGAAAAACCATGCTCATGGATAGGAAGAATTAATATTGTTAAAATAGTCATATTGCCCAAAGAAATTTACAATTTAAATGCTATTCCTGTCAAACTACCACATTTTTTCACATAATTAAAAAATAAAGTCTTCTAAAATTTACACAGAACCAAAAAAGAACCTGAATATCCAAAGCAATCCTATGCAAAAAGAATAAAGCTGGAGGCATCACATCACTCGACTTCAAACTATATTAAAAGGCTACAGTAACCAAAACAGTATGGCACTCATAAAAATACAGACACATAGACAAATAACAGAATGGAGAGCCTAGAAATAATGCTGTACACTTACAACCATTTGATCTGTGACCAAGCTGACAAAATCAAGCAATGGCTAAAGGACTCTCTATTCAATAAATAGTGCTGGGATAACTGGTTAGCCATATGCAAATAATTGAAATTGAAATCCTTAATACAACTGAGTTGTATTAAAACCAACTCAAGGTAGATTAAAGACTTCACTGTAAAATGTGAAACTATAAAAATCCTGAAAGCAAACCTAGGAAATACCATTCTGGACATATGACCTGGCAAAGATTTTATAACAAAGATGCCAAAAGTATTTGAAACAAGAACAAAAAATAGACAGACAAATGGGATCTAAACAAACTAAAGAGTTTTGAACAGCAAAATAAACTATCAACAGAGTGGAGAGACATCCTTCAGAGGGGAGAAAATATTTGCAAACTATGCATCTGGCAAAAGTTTAATAGCCAGAATCTATTAGAAACTCAAACAAATTTACAAACACACACACACACAAAAGCATTAAAAAGTGGGCAAAGTACATGAACAGACACTTCTCAAAAGAAGACATACATGCAGCCAAAAAGAATATAAAAATGTTCAACATCACTAATTATTAGAAAAACACAAATCAAACCACAATGAGTTACATTTCACATCAGTCAGCATGACTATGATTTAAAAGTCTAAAAACAACAGACGCTGGTCAGGCTGTGGAGAAAAGGGAACATTTATACATTGCTGGTGAAAGTGCAAACTAGTTCAGCCACTGTGGAAGACAGTGTGGTGGTTTCTCAAATATCTTAAAACAGAATTACTATTGGACCCAGCAAACCTGTTATTAGGTATATACCCAAAGGAATATAATTTATTCTACTATAAAACATATGCACACACATGTTTATTGCAGCACTATTCACAATAGCAAAGACATGAATTCAACCTAAATGCCCATCAGTACTAGATTGGATAAAGAAAATGTGGTAAATATATATCATGGAATACTACGCATCCATAAAAAAGAATTGGATCATGTTCTTTGCAGCCATATGGACAGAGCTGGAGACCATTATCCTGAGCAAACTAACCAGGTACAGAGAACCAAATACCTTATGTTCTCACTTATAAAAGGAAGTTACACAAGAAGAACACATGGACACAAGTAGGGGAAAAACAGACACTGGGGCCTACTTGAAGATGAAGGGTGAGAGAAGAAAGAGGATTAAAAATACTTATTAAGTACTATGTTTTTCTGTGTGACTAAATATCTGTACACCAAACTCCCATGACATGCAGGTTACCTATGTGACAATCCTGCACATGTACCCTTAAACCTAAAGTAAATGTTAAAAGAAAGAAAACAGTACATTTAAAAAGAAAAAAAGAAAGTAATGTTACTAGAAAGGGGAGCGTTCCTGGATTCTCATGCAGGAAAAAATTCAAAATGAGTCAGAGTTCAGTGAAAAAAGCAATTTGATTGGAAATTACTCTGTTGCAGAGTAAGGCATCCTCAGAAAGCAAGTGGAAAAATTCACCATCTTTGTTTTAAGTTTCTCTTATATAGGGGTCTTGTCTATGTAAAAACTAAACTAAGCTGTGTCTATGGGTGGGTGGATGGACAGCCTGACAACATTTATTATTTTATTGACTTAAGGAGAACTATCCTTGACAATTTATGTGTGAGTACATGAAAGCATATCTATAATGATCTTGAAAGCATATATTGTTATGGGTCTTAGGACACTTTGATTTTCAGTTATTTTAAGAGTTTGTCCTTGCAGGCATTACCAAGCTGCTGCTTTAGCTGTAAACATCTTAGGACCATGGGTCATGACTGGCAAGACATATGCCTTGCTAGTTTTAAGACGGTGTCACTCTGGCTCTCTTAGGTTCCTGCTTCCCTAACTTTTCCCTCTCTATTTATGAAAGAATTCTTAATCTTAAGGGGAGCTGAAGGGCAAGACTCATTCTTCTGTAACTTATTCCTGCTGACAGTGGAAATTGATCACTGGGACAGAGTCCTCTATAAGTTTAGTGTGAGCCTCTTCAGGGAGCTATAAAGTTTCTTGCATGTGTGATATCCCTATAGATTCTAGAAAGTTAATATACTAGGTTAGTAAGTAGACGAGCAAAGAAGCAACTGAGCTATTTTATCTTGTAACCATATACAACAAGCACAACAGAAATAAAAAGCACAATAACTAATAATAATGAATACTATAATACTAAGCATGCCAAAAGAAATGCTTTCCAAATGCTGGAGAACTGATGAAACCATGCCATTATGAGGTCTTGAGACAGGGAATCAATTGCTAAGATATGAGTTTCCAGGGATCTTATAGCCTGGGATATATTATGGGAGTAATCAGAAATATAAACACAACATTTAGTTTTAATCAAGGAACAAGTTCCCCCTGGGCTGCAGTTAAAATATATAAAGTAATACAATTTTGTAGACTTACTTGTCTTATCTGCAACTATTCTTCTGTTAGAAGGGTGATGATAGCCTGATTAGTGTTTATTGAAAGCTGCAGCAATGTGTTCTTCTAGGGCTTGGACCTGAAATTCAATGTCCACAGCTGCTGCCTGAGAAGAGAATATTGTCATAGGATAAAACCACCAAGAAACCTGCTTTGTTGTCTATAAGCATTGACTGTTTCCCAGTTGGTGTCGAGGGAACATAGATGTATAAAGGATATGTCCTGAAAGTTAGGGACAACTCCAAGTACATTATCCAGTTCAATTGTAATATAGGACGGCCAAACATGAGACCCACATGCCCACAACAGTTTCCAAGAAGAAGAATGGGCACCTGTATTAGTCTGTTCTCATGCTGTGAATGAAGACATACCCGAGACTGGGTAATTTATAGAGGAAAGGGGTTTAATTGACTCACAGTTCCATATAGCTGAGGATGCCTCACAGTCATGGTGGAAGGCAAATGAGGAGAAAAGTCACATCTTACATGGTGGCAGGCAAAAGAATATGTGCAGGGGAGCTCCCCTTTATAAAACCATAAGATCTCATAAGACTTATTCACTACCATGATAACAGCACAGGAAAAACCCACCCCCATGATTCAACTACCTCCCACCAGGTCCCTCTCATGATTTGTGGGGATTATTACAATTCAAGGTGAGATTTGGGTGTGGGCACAGAGCCAAACCATATCAGCATCTAAGTATAGAGATTTATTTTGACATTCCATCTATATTTTGTCAGTTAAAAGGAGGTTATATTATGACTGTCAGCCTAGAAGCAGCTGTTGTCTCTCAAAGCAAAAGGGTACTTCACCTGACACCTGAATTTGAGTACCCATTAACCAATTAAACCAATTGTATATGGTAGAGCATAAAGTAGAGATGGCAGTTGTTAAAAAGGTTACATACCTGTAGAAGGGATTAAAGATGTTACTTATCTGTTTATTTGCAAAACAGCAGCTTTAGGTCTACTAGGGCTTCACAAGGGTAGATAGTGGTGTCTTTCTTCGGCGACTGCAGGGACTCACATAAAACAGGTCCAATGGTGTAGCCATCTAGTAATTCCCTAAAGTTAAACATCTGTGGGTGTGCTTAACAATACCCTCGTAGTACCCTTCCATTTTGGTTGTAATTGATCTTTGGGACATTCTTTTTTCCAAGTTTTTAATAGTACTTGCAGTCTCTTGATTAAACAAGGGAGCTATGAATGTTTATGGAAGTGTTCCTGACACATGTATGTTGAACAAACATAAATGTAACATAAGACTCTGTTTATATTCGGGTGGAGACTTAACCCTTGCCTGGCATGGTCTTAGATCCAGTTTATAACTTGATATTTATTGTCATAAAGAGTCTGTTCTGTCAGTCTTATGATCTCTATCTTAATGTTAATGCTGAAAAGTTGTGCCTGAATTACAAGGGGGAAAATGTATAGAGATGTGGGTTCGACCCCTAGCTTTCCATCATGGCAAGAGCTAGTTTCTTCTCAGCTTTTTTTTTTTTTTTTTTTTTTTTTTTTTGGGGGGTTTTCCTTTTGGCTGGGTTTGGGGGGGGGGGTGTTTCATTCTGTTGGAGGGCTTAGGATCTTATTTCATTTTATTTGTATAAGTTTATATTCCCCCTTTTTTTTGGTCAAGGTAGACCTAAGGCAGAATTGATGGGCAAGCTTTTATTTTATCTCAAATCTATGTGTGAGTGGTGTGCTACCTGTCCAAGGTCAATCATATCCCTCAGAAGGAACCTGTAGCCAAGAGACTTAAACTCAGAAGACTTAGAGCCAATTAAACATTCTAAGCCAGATGGCAGTGGAGGTGGGCAGGCACTCATTAACGTTAAAATCCTATTTAAGCAACATAAGTGCCAAAAATCAAAAGCCAAGAGGCAAGGATATAAAATTGACTTATCTATACATTCTATTCATTGAGCTACCATAATCTTGGCTTGTAGCAATTAGCTATATAAAACACAAGCATTTTGGCCAGCTGTTGAGGCATATGTGTGCCCATGCTTGATTTGGAAGGTCTGAATTGATTTTTTTGCTCGAAACCATCTATATGACAGTCTCTAGGCCTGGAGGGGCTGAATAATTTGCAATTCTGGAGGCCAAAAAAAAAAAAAAAAGAGAGAGAGAGAAATAGAGAGAAATACACGCACAGAAGGAATTCACAACATTTTAAACAAAAAGGTCATAATCCCTTTCTAGTTTTGAAAATGACAGAAAAAAATCCCATCAGTAATCAAACATTTAAATTATTTAGTATCAAGTCATAGAATAAATTACATTAATTCAGATGGAGATAATATTATTAAATGAATCTTCATATTTTTAATACAGGCCCATCTCTGTGTCTCATAAAAGTGGCTTACATTGTTTTTCTTTCTTTTTAATTGTTTCTAATTTTCAATTTCTGTGGGTACTTAGTAGGTGTATATATTTATGGGGTACATGAGATATTTTGATAAAGGCATGGAATGTGAAATAATCACATCATGGAAAAATGGCGTATCCATCCCCTCCAGCATATATCATCTGTGTTACAAACAATCTAATTATACACTTTTAGTTATTTAAACATCTGAAATTAACTTATTGACTATAGTCAGCTTGTTGTGCAATCAAATAATAGGTCTTGCTCATTTTTTCTATTTTTTTTTACCTATTAATTATGCCCACCTCCCCACAAGACCCCCCACTATGTTCCCAGCCTCTAATAACCATCCTTCTACTCTCTCTGTCAATGAGTTAAATTGCTGTGATCTTTAGATCCCACAAATAAGTGAGAACATGCAATGTTTCTCTTTCTGTGCCTGGGTCATTTCACTTTACATAATGACCTCCAGTTCTATCCATGTTATTGCAGATGGCAATGGATTTACATATGTTAAGCCATCCTCACATCCCTAGTATAAATCCCACTTTTTCATGATGAATAACCTCTCAAATGCATTGTTGAATTTGGTTTACTAGTATATTGTTGAGGATTTTAGCATCAACATTCATCAGACATATTGACTGGTAGTTTTTTTTTTTTTTTAATGTGTCTTTGTCTTGTTTTAATATCAGAGTAATATTGGCCTCATAGAATTAATTTGGAAGTACTCATTTCTCCTCCATTATTTAGAAAAGTTTGAGTAAGATTGACATTAATTCTTCTTTAAATATTTGGTAGAAATCAATAGTGAAGGCATTGGGGTCCCAGGGCTTTTCTTTACTGGGAGACTTTCATTATGGCTTTGATCTTCTTACTTGTTATTGGTCTGTTCATGTTTTGGATTTTTTTTTCTGGATCAATCTTGGTAGGTTGCATTTGTCTAGGAATTTGTTCATTTTTAAATAGATTTTCCAATTTATTGGCATATACTTGTTTATAGGAGCCACTAATTATCCTTTGTATTTTTGCAGTATCAGCTTTAATGTCTTCTTTTCATCTCCAATTTTATTTATCTGGATCTTTGCTCTTTTTTCTTAGTCTGACAAAAGTTTGTCTGGTTTATTTAACTTTTCAGAAAACCAGTTTTTTATTTTATTGATCTTTTATATCATTTTCTCTATTTCAAATTCATTTATTTCTGCTCTGATCTTTATTATTTTTCTTTCCTTCTACTAATTTACTCTTGCTTTTATAGTTCTTTAAAATTCATAATTAGATTGTCTATTTTAAGTTGTTCTTATTTCTTATGTAGGCACTTATAGCTACAAACTTCCTTCTTAGTACTGCTTTGCTGTATCCCATAAAGTTCGGTATGTTGTATTTCCATTGTTATTTGTTTCAGAAGTTTTTCAATTTTCTGCTTAATATCTTCATTAACCCACCAGTCATTCAGGGGCATGTTGTTTAATTTCCATGTGTTTGTATAATTTCCAAAATTTCTCTTTTTGTTGATTTCTAGTTTTATTCCATTGTGGTCAGAGAAGATACTTGTGATTATTTCAAGTGTTTAAAAGTTTTAGTACTTGTTTTGTGACCTACCATATCATCTATCCTTGAGAATAATCTATATGCTGATAAAAAGAATGTGTATTCTGCAGTTCTTGGATAAAATGTTCTGTATATATCTATTAGATCAATTTTTTTCCTATAGTGCAGATAAAGTCTGATGTTTCTTTGATGATTTTCTGTCTAGAAGATCTGTCAAATAACTGAAAGTTGAGTGTTGATGCCTCCAGTTACCATTGTATTGGAGCCTACCTCTCTCTTTAGCTCTAATAATATTTGCTTATATATCTGGGTGCTCCAGCATTGGATGCATATATATTTAAAATTATTATATACACTTGCTAAATTGACCATTTTATCATTACATAGTGGTCTTTTGTTTCTTCTTAAAGTTGTTGTCTTGAAATCTGTTTTGTCTGATATAATTAAAGCTACTGTCATTCTTTTTTGGTTTCCATTTCCATGAAATATCGATTTGTTTTCAGTTGTTTTCTGTCTATATGTGTCTTCTTAGGTGGCATGTGTTTCCTGTAGGTACCAGAACAATGGGTCATGTTTTTTAATACATTCAGCCACTCTGTGTCTTTTGATTGAAGAGTTTAGTCCATTTAAATTCAATATTATTATTGATAAGTGAAGACTTAACTTCTGCCATTTTATTATCTGCTTTCTGGTTGTTTTGTAATTTTCTCTTTCTTATTTTCTTCCTGCCTTTCTTTAGTGAATGTACTTTTCTCTGGTGATATGATTTATTTTTTTCTTTTTATTTTTTTTTGTATCCATTGTATGTTATTTGGTTTGAGGTTATTATGAGGCTTGCCAATATTGTCTTATAATCTATTATTTTAAGCTGATAATGACTTAAAACTCTTTGAATGAGGAGCAAACAAGGAATAATAAAACTACATCTTAACTTTGCCCTGTCATTTTTTAATCTTTTTTTAAATTTAAATCTTACTGTATTGTATATGTCTTGGTAAGTTGTAGTTGATTACTTATTGCTCATTAATATGTTTTTATTTCTTATTGAAGTGTTGGGAAAAAGCTGAGGGTTGGGAAGAAAGCTGAGGCAGGGCTTGCATAACTGACATAATGTCTTCTGGAATACGTCTAGACTTGCAGGCTCCTTGCTCCTAGCCCTCCTAGGCGCCTATCCCCATTATCTCAAGTAGCAAAACATGTTCCATATAAATGCTAAACCATCACAGTTGTAGATCATGCGCCTGCCCTTTCCACCTCCACATTCTCACCACCTGTTTCTTTGTTGGATTACCAATAAATAGCGTGAGCTCCCAGAGCTCGGGGCCTTCCCAGCCTCCATGATCGCAGTGGTCCCTCTTGTCCGACTTCTCTCTCTCGAACTCTTTGACTCCACCGGACTTCGTCGCCCTCATGACCTGGTGTTGGATCTGGCCACTTCAAAATTCCTGGTGCCCAACGTGGGGTGACAAAGACCCCAGTGAAGGAATGCCAGAGCATGTGAGAGTGGAGGACGCATCATCAAAGGACACCCGAGGACGTCTAAAAGAAGCTAGAAGCTCAATGGTAAAGCTGAGCACTCGGAAGAACCAGGGTAATAATGGGATAAAGTGAAAGCAGACTTTCTGCTTATTTAAATTTCTTAAGGCATTTATTACTAAGGGGGGAGTGAAAGAGTGAAAGCTAGTACTCAGAATTTATCACTCTTTAGTGCAGTAAAGCAGTTTTGCCCATGGTTCTCAGAACAAGGGACTATGGAGTTGGATCAATGGGAGAGAATTGGCAGAGATTTTTAAAAAGCGTATAAAGATGGAGCAAAAATTCCAGTCTCAGTTTGGTCACTGTGGGTGCTAATAAAAGCAGCTCTTGAGCCATTTCAAACAGATGATGAGACTTTGTTACCCCCAAAGATGTTACTTTGTGCTGGATCTGGCCACCCCAACATTGAAGAACTCCCTTTAGCATTTCTTGTAGAATAGGTCTATGTGTTGATGAAATTCCTCAGCTTTTGTTTGTTTAGAAACGTCTTTCTTTCTCTTTTATGTTTGAAGACTATTTTTTACAGATATACACTTCTAGTGTAAAAGTGTTTTTCTTTCAGCACTTTAAACATGTCATGCCAGTCTCTGCTGACTTTTAAAGTTTCCACTGAAATGTCTGCTGCCGGACATACTAGAGTTTCATTGTATGCTTGTTTCTCTTTTACTGCTGTTTCTTTTTAGGATGCTTTATTCTTGATCTTTGGGAATTTGATTATTAAATGCCTTGAAATAGTCTTTGGGTTAAATCTAGGTGTTCCATAATCTTCATGTACTTGGATGTTGATATTTCTCTAGCTTTGAGAAGTTTTCTGTTATATCTTGTTATAAACGTTCTACTCTTATCTATTTCTCTACCTCTTCTTCAAGGCCAATAACACTTAGATTTGCCTTTTTGAGACTATTGTCTAGATCCTGTAGGTGTGCTTCATTGTTTTTACTTTTGAATTCTCTCACTTTGTGTTTTCAAAGAGCCTGTCTTCAAGCTCACTAATTCTCTTTTCTCTGTGATTCTGCTTTTAAAATACTTTGCATCCTTCACTGTGGCAGTTGCATTTTTTTCAGCTGCAGATTTCTGTTTTATTTTCTCCCCCTGTGTTATCTTTAATTTCTTTGAGTTTCCTCAACACAGCTGTTTTGAATACTCTGAAAGGTCAAATATCTCTTTTTAGCCAGGATTGGTCCCTAGTGGCTTATCTAGTTCATGTGGTGAGTCCTGGAGTCAGGATCCCCAAGATCCTGCTTGGTGCTCTACCCCACTGTGACCAAGCTGGTAGCTAAGATGTAAGACAAAGTCCCCTTTACTTTTCCCATTGCTTTTCTCAAGCAGAAGGAGTATTGCCCATAGTCACGACAGCTGGCAATGTGCTGAGTCTCACCTGAAGCCAGCACATCTCAGAGTCTCACCCAAGACATAGTACCTGGGTATCGCTGCTGGTTATTCAGAACGTATGGCTCTTCAGTTAGCAGGTGATAAATCCTACCAGGACTGGATTCTTCCCTTCAAAGCAGTAGGTTCCTTTCTGGGCCAGGGCATGTTTAAAAATATCATCTGGAAGCTAGGGCTTGGAATTATTGCCTCACAACTCTGCTCAGTGTCCTGTCCTGCTGTGGCTGAACTGGTATCCAACATGCAAGACAAAAAGTCTTCCCTATTCTTTCTTCTCCTTTTAGTAAGTGATAAAATGGGGGCTCTTTAGGAGCTGTGAGCTGTGCAGCCTGGAGTCAGGGGAGGGATAATGCCAGCAATTTGTTACCCAGCTGGCGTCTCAGTAGGTTATGTGCCTCCATAGTCTGGTGGTTCTGGGCTCAGTTCAGCACTAGGAAGTGTTTAAAAGTTGCAGTCCTTGTAGCCTAGACTGCCTTTCAACTTAGTTGAGAGCCCCAGAGCACTTTAATCTGTGGTGGAAACGTTTGCAGAAACTCAAGTTTCTACCGCTGGCATCAGTAATTTCCTGCTGGCTGTGGCTGGTTTAAACGCTCCCTCTGTGGGGAGTATCAGCTGAGTTTGGTCCAGCTTTTCTTTCTGCTGTAACAGAACAGCACTGAGTTCAGTGCCTCACAATTGTTGTGCTCTTCATTTCCCAGTTCCTCAAACAGAGAGGCTCTCACCACCCAGCAACTGCTGCCAGGGATGGGGGAACAGTTTGCATTGGTAATTCAAGATTTTTTTTTTTTCCTACCTCTTCAATTCCGCTTTTTGCAATACAAAGTTAAAACAAGGTACTGTGAGTACTGTGAGTGCTAACCTGATTTTTTGGTTCTTATGAAGGTGCTTTTCTTTTGTAGATAGTTGTTTAATTGTTAAATTGATGTCCTTGTTGTGAGGGGAGGAATGATTGATGAAGCCTCCCATTCTTCTTCCTCTGCCCCCTCAGTAGTCATCTGTTAAATTGGTACTATCTTATATATGACAGCATTTATACAGCATCAATCTTTCATGTCTACCTTCAGTTTCCTATAGTTGTTTTATCATAACGCTGTAGAGTAGATAGGTCAACTATTCTCTCATTTTTTAAGGAAAATAAACTAAATTCCAAATATGTTAGTCGCATACCCAAGGTTACAGATAGCTGTTGACTGGTTAATGGTGGCTAAGTCTAAAGTAATATACAGTGTAATAGGAAAAGTTTATTTCTTAAAGATGAATCATTTGGAACAAATTTTTGCTTTTTCTTTTTGAATATATATATGTGTGTGTATATATGTGTGTGTGTGTGTGTATATGTGTGTATATATAAGCACTAAAGCATATTCTCAATGTGCAAAGAGGCTGCAGTAATATTATGGATAAGTAAAATGAGTCAAACTGATTTTGAGGAAAAAACAGAGTAATGAAGACAATGGAAAGATTACAGCATTTACACTAAGCCTAAAAGGCACAGCTATTTCTCAGGCCCCACAGATTGTTGGTAATAAAATAACGCAGGTGTGTGGCTTACAGTTATTCTAATTTTTCCACAGTCAAGACTTTTATGTGCAATATTCTACTTTTAAAATGCTGACAGCGAATTTATATTTAAAATACTACTCAGGCCAACGTTGCATGGGTGCAACCAAATGTCTTTTGGCAATTACCTTAAGAAATAGAAACCATTATCTTTGGCATAAATAAAAAATAAAATATAAAATAAAAATCTCACCTATTTTAGGGTATTTTAAATAAAGATACAGATGTATCATCATGTCAAAGATTGAGTCAGGTTCCTCCTCAATGGCTCAACAGCCAGTTATATAAAAACCCCAATATCAGTAAACTACAGGAATCTCAGAATACTAATATCATATCTAATTCTATTCTAACCTCCCTGGGGTCAGATGAATGTAATTGTAAAACTTCCAGGTCAGTAAGTGGAGAGAGAGAAAAAGAGAGAAAATAAAATATACAAAAAATTATCCCACCCAGAGTAAGTTGATACACTAATACTCTAAAATATATAAGTAAATCTAACACTGTTGGGATTCACTCAGGATGGTAGCAGAAATATTAAAGGGAATTATTAGGGAAAGTTATAGGGAATAGTCACATACCTTTTTGGAAGGTCGAAAGGTTACATAGCTTGTAATAATTGAACAGGCTGAAGGCAGCTGGCTCTTACCTTAGAGCATTAGGTCATAGGGTAAATACTAAGGACAATAGAGGCTTCCCCAGTTAAGTCTGTTTACCCTACCTCCATTAACCTTTGAGCCAGATGGCCCTGGGATGGGTGGTTGTCGGGGGGAATGTCTACCAGGGATATTGCCCCCTAATAGTGTTTACTTTAAACCCAGGTACCTCAGCTTTAATCATTCCTAGAAACTACCCTCTTAACAATGTTAATTATCCACACGTGTGTTGACTCAGCTTCTGTTAACTGTATACTAAATAAATGCCTGGAGTGCAAACTGCTCAGGGCTGGCCGTAGTGAAAAAACCTCTTGGTGTGCAGGCGGTCAGACACTCGGCAGGACTGGCAAAACAGAATATCTCTGTCAGTGTACGTTTTATTCATCCGTCATTTGGGTCAGGGTCTGAAGGCAGACCCCCACAGCTAATGCCCTCTTGTGAGGAGCAATAGGTCAAACGATAAGAAAGAGATACAACAAAATAAGAACACAAATTGACAGCAGGAAAAATCATAGTATGATAAAATCTAGAATTTTTAAAAATATTATGATTAGTGATACTGTTGGGCTCTGTGTCCTCACCAAAATCTCACCTTGAATTGTAATCCCCGTAATCCCCGTAATCCCCACATGTCAAGGGTTGGACCAGGTAGAGGTAATTGGTTCATGGAGGTGATTCCCACATGGAGTTCTCATGATGAGTCTCACAAGATCTGATGGTTTTTTTAAGAGAGTGGCATTTCCCCTGCTTGCACTCATTCTCTATCTCTCCACCTTGTGAAGAGGTGTCTTCCACCATGATTGTAAGTTTCATGAGGCCTCCCCAGCCATGTGGAACTCTGAGTCAGTTAAAACTCTGAGTCAGTTAAAACTCTGAGTACTAGTTATAGCAACTCTGGGAGTCAGACTGCTGCATTAAATTGGTACTAAGAGTGGGGCATTGCTACAAGATACCTGAGAATGCAGAAGTGACTTTGGAACTGAGTAATGGGCAGAGGTTGGAACAGTTTGGAAGACTCGGAAGAAGACAGGAAGATGTGGGAAAGTTTGGAACTTTGTAGACACTTGTTGAATGGCTTTGACCAAAATGCTGATAGTGATATGGACAATGAAGTCCAGGCTGAGCTGGTCTCAGATGGAGATGAGAAACTTGTTGGGAACTGGAGTAAAGGTCACTCTTGCTATGCTTTAGCAAAGAAACTGGTGGCTTTTTGCCCCTGCCCTAGAGATCTGGGGAACTTTCAACTTGAGAAAGGTAATTTAGGGTATCTGCTGGAAGAAATTTCTAAGCATTAAAGCATTCAAAAGGTGACAGAGCATAAAAGTTTGGAAAATTTGCAGCCTGATGATGCAATAGAAAGGAAAAACTCATTTTCTGGGGAGAAATTTAAGCCTTCTGCAGAAATTTTCATAAGTAACTGGGAGTCAAATGTGATTGCCAAAATATGGGGGAAAATGTCTCCAGGGCGTGTCAGAGACCTTAGTGGCAGTCCCTCCCATCAAAGGCCTAGAAGCCTAGGAGAGAAATTATTTCCTGGGCTGGGTCCAGGGCCTCCCTGTTGTGTGCAGCCTCAGCACTTTGTGCCCTGCGTCTCAGCCACTCCAGCCATGGCGAAAGGGGGCCATGGTACAGCTCAGGCCATTGCTTCAGAGGATGAAAGCCCCAAGCTTTGGCAGTTTCCATCGAATGTTGGTCTTACAGGTGTGCAGAAGACAAAAATTGAGGTTTGAGAACCTTCACCTAGATTTCAGAGGATGTATGGAAATGCCTGGATTTCCAGCAGAAGTCTGATTCAAGGGTGAAGCTCTCATGGAGAACCTCTGTTGGGGCAGTGTAGAAGAAAAATGTGGGGTTAGAGCCCCCACACAGTTCCCACTGGAGCACTGCCTAGTCGAGCTGGGAGAAAAGGGCCACCATCCTTCAGACCTCTGAATAGTAGATCCACCCACAGCTTGCACTGTGTGCCGAGAAAAGTGGCAGACACTCAATGTCAGCTATGAAAGCAGTTAGGAGTGCAGCTGTACCCTGTAAAGTCACAAGAGTGGAGCTGTCCGAGGCCGTGGGAGCCCACTTCTTGCATCAGCATGACCTGGATGTGAGACACAGAATCAAATGAGATAATTTTGGAACTTTAATAGTTACCCTATTAGATTTTGGACTTACATGAGGCCTGTAGCTCCTTTGTTTTGGCCCACTTCTCCCATTCGGAACAGGTGTATTTACCCAATGCTTGTACCCTCATTGTATCTAGGAAGTAACTAATTTGTGTTTGATTTTACAAGCTCATAGACAGAAGGGACTTGCCTTGTCTGATATGGTACTTTGGACTTGGACTTTTGAGTTAATGTTAGAATAAGTTTAAAACTTTGAGGGACTGTTGGAAGGGCATGATTTTGTTTTGAAATGTGAAGACATAAGATTTTGGGAGGGGCCAGTGTCAGAATGATATGGTTTGGCTCCGTGTCCCCATCTAAATCTCACCTTGAATTATAATCCCAATAATCTCCATGTGTCAAGAGTGGGACCAGGTAGAAGTAACTGAATCATAGAGGTGATTTCTCCCATGCTGTTCTCATGATAATGAGTCTCACCATATCTGATAGTTTTATAAGTGTCTGGGATTGCCCCTGCTTGTACTCATTTTCTATCCTGCTGCCTTGTGAAGAGGTGCCTTATGCCGTGATTGTAAGTTTCCTGATGCCTCTCCAGCCATGTAGAACTGTGAGTCAAACCTCTTTCTTTATAAATTACCCAGTCTCAGGTATTTCCTTATAGCAATGTGAAAACAAACTATTACATTTAGGATACACCCAAAGTGATAATATGTGAACAAAAAATTATAGAATTTTATACAGGTAGCTATACTTTACATTCTCTCTAAACCTCTCAGAAACCTTTTTGAGATAGATCTCCTCTACATTTTACAGACAAGCAGCTATACCTTAGAAAACTATTTGCCCAAGAGATGAAAAACAAGGAATAGAATGCCAGTCTGTGTGACATCATACATGTTATGCACATTTTATTCATTGACTCTCCAGTGTGCTATTTATAAAAAAATTCAAACAGTACAGAAGAAATTCTATCATCGTTTTATATTTAGCATTTTGCATCTTGAATCAAGTAAATCTGCTGCCTTAACTCATGAATGAAAAAATTATTTCTTTTTTATATTTTATTTTTATTTATTTACTATTTCAATAGTTTTGGGGAAACAGGTGGTGTTTGGTTGTATGAATAAGTTCTTTAATGGTGATTTCTGAGATTTTGGTGCACCTATCACCCAAACAGTGTACACTGTACCCAATGTATAGTCTTTAATCTCTCACTCCTCTCCCACCTTTTTCCCTGAGTCCCTAGAGGCTGTTATATCATTCTTACACCTTTGCATCTTCATAGATTAACTTCCACTTATATGTGAGAATATATTATGTTTGGTT
This sequence comes from Papio anubis, assembly GCF_008728515.1. Taxonomy (NCBI): domain Eukaryota; kingdom Metazoa; phylum Chordata; class Mammalia; order Primates; family Cercopithecidae; genus Papio; species Papio anubis. Next base: position 63,902,177 of record NC_044996.1, read on the forward strand.
GTCCACTCCTGAGTTACTTCACTTAGGACAATTGTCTCCAACTCCATCCCAGTTGCTATAAATGCCATTATTTCATTTCTTTTGATGGCTGAGTGATATTCCATGTTATGTATAGACACCACATTTTCTTTATCCATTCATTGATTGATGGGCATTTAGGCTGGTTCCATCTTTTTGCAATTGCAAATTTTGCTGCAATAAATACGTACGTGCCAGTGTTTTTTTTATATAATGACTTCTTTTCCACTGGGTAGATACCCAGTAGGGGGATTTCTTGATTAATGGTAGTTCTATTTTTAGTTCTATAAGGAAACTCCATTTTGTTTTCCATAGTGGTTGTATTAGTTCAGAATTTCATGAGCAGTGTAAAAGTGTTCTGTTTTCACCTCACCCATGCCAACATCTATTTTTTTATGTTTTAATTATGGCCCTTCTTGCAAGACTAAGGCGGTATTGCACAGTGGTGGTTTTGATTAGCATTTCCCTGATCATTAGAGATATTTAGCATTTTTTCATATGTTTGTTGACCACTTGTATATCTTTTGAGAATTGTCTATTCATGTCTTTAACCCACTTTTTTATGGGATTCTTCATTTTGTTTTTGCTGATTTGAGTTCCTTGTAGATTCTGGATATTAGTTCTTTATTGGACACATTGTTTGTATTTTCTCCCACTTTTGGGGTTCTGTTTACTTTGCTGATTATTATTATTTTGCTATGCAGAAACTTAACAAACATCAAGTGCGGTGAACAACACTGTGATGGTTAATACCAAGTGTCAACTTGATTACATTGAAGGATACAAAGTATTGATCCTGGGTGTGCCTGTGAGGGTTTTATCAAAGGTGATTAACATTTGAGCCAGTGGGCTAGGAAAGGCAGACCCACCCTTAATATTGGGTGGGCAGAATCTAATCAGCTGCCAACTCAGCTAATAAATGAGCAGGTAAAAAAAATATGAAAAGAGACTGGCCTTGCCTCCCAGCCTATCTTTCTCCCATGCTGGATGTTTTCTGCCCTTGAACATTGGACTCCAAGTTCTTCAATTTTGAAACTTGGACTGGCTCTCCTTGCTCCTCAGCCTGCAGATGGGCTATTGTGGGACCTTGTGATTGTGTGAGTTAATACTTAATAAACTCCCTTTTATATATCTATTCCATTAGTTCTATCCCTCTAGGGAACCCTGACTAATACAGACTTTGGTACCAGGAGTGGTTCTAGAGGAACAGAATATTAAGGATGGAGTTCTTTAACTGGTTTTGGGGTTTCTGGAGTTGGCTGCTTAATATGATTAAGCCCCCAAATGCTAAGAACTCTACTTCTAAATAGTATGGAGAACGCTGATAATCCTTTGCCTGAACTGTTTGGAGAGTTAGGCAAAATAAATGCATTTGACACTCCTGATTCATTGCCTGTGAGAGGCAAGCAGTTTAGTGACTATACATAATACCTTTGTCCATATGTGGAGAACCAAGGAACATAAGGAAACTGGTTGACTGCTCTGAAGTTCGTGGAAAAAGTGATGAAAGAAAATGATAAACTCAGGGATTCTATATCCAGACTTCAGAAGCAGATACAGAGCCTCAAGTCTGCTAAAATTGCCCTCAGTGAGAACCTTATCTCCTGTAGAGAAATAACTGAAACTGTGGAAAAAACAGACACAAGCTATTATCATGCAAGTGTCTGACCTGCAACAAAAGGTTCCCGAACAGCCTCACCAGGTGTCCACTGATAAAGTGAGGGCATTGATTGGAAGAGAAGGGGACCCTGCAACTTGGAATGGGGATGTGTGGGAGGAGACTGATGAATCTGGGGCCACTGAGTTTGTAAACTCTGAACCTTTCTTGCCAGAAGATACAGCTTCCCCATCCCCTCCTTGACCCATGCTGCCATAAACCTTTTCTTTTGTTTGAGGAGATAAACCCTTCACTGCCTGAGGCAACAGTGATGACCTCTCCTGAGGCAGTTGCCAGGCAAGATAATGTTGATTCTCCTTAGGAGCCACCCCCAACACCCCTGTTTGCTTCTAAACCTATAACTAAACTAAAGTCCTGGAGGGTCACTAGAGGTGAAGTTAAGATTGTGACCCATGAGGAGGTGTACTACACTTGAAAATAACTGCTTGAGTTTTCTAATTTATATAAACAGAAATCTGGAGAACAGGCATGAGAATGGATATTAAGGGTGTGGGATGATGATAGAAGGAACATAGCGTTAGATCAGGCTGAATTTATTTATTTGGGCCCACTAAGTAGGGCTCTGCCTTTGATGTTGCAGCTTGGAGAGTTAAAAAAGGTTCTAATAGTTTATTTTCTTGGTTAGCTGAAATACAGATTAAAAGATGGCCCACTGTGAGTGAGCTGGAAATGCCTGGTCTCCCTACATTTAATGTAGAGAAACGGATCCAAAGGCTTAAGGAGATTGGAATGGTGGAGTGGAGTAATAATTTTAGACCTACTCATCCCAGCTTGGAGGGTCCAGAATACATACCCTTGATCAATGCCTTGCAAAATAGATTTGTGAGGGCAGCACTTGCATCTTTAAAGAGCCCTGTAATTGCTCTTCTCTGTAAGTCAGATCTAATGGTGGGAACCATAATCATTCAACTACAAAATTTAAATACAATGGAATAATTGGATCCCGAGGTGGCCAGGACCAAGTGGCAGTATTCAGCCATCAAAGGCAAGGTGGGTGTAACTACCATAATGAACAGCAGAGGCAAAGCTGCAATCAATTGTCTCACTCATGTAGAGCTGTGGCATTGACTAATTAATCACAGTGTTCCTATAAGTGAAATTAATAGGAAGCCTTCTAGATTGCTACTTAATTTATACGAACAGAAAACTTCTAGGTCGAATGGACAATAGACTAATTTGAATTATAAAAACAGAATCACAGCCTCTTGATCAATTTCTAGACTCAAGCCAGTTTACAGACCAGAACCCCTTGAATGAAGGGGAGGCCAGGTCCCCTTGAGGAAGGACCCCACTACATTACCAACAATTTATGCAGTGAATCTTTCTCCCACCCTTCTGCAAGGAGACCTCTGGCCTTTTACCAGGGTAACTGTGCACTGGGGAAAGGGAAATGATCGGCAATATCTGGAACTACTGGACACTGCCTCTCAGCTTACGTTGTTTCCAGGGGATCCAAAATGTCACTGTGGTCCTCCAGTTAAAAGTAGGGGCTTATGGAGGACAGGTAATTAATGGAGTTTTAGTTCAGGTCTGACTTACAGTTGGTCCAGTTGGTCCCCAGACTCTTCCTGTGGTCATTTCCCCAGTGCCAGAATGCATAATTGGCATAGACATACTTAGCAGCTGGCAGAACCCCTACAGACACCCTATTAAACAAACTGTACTGGAATAATTGGCAAGCAGTATGTAGCAGAATGATACTGGATCCTCATCTCTAACCTTATAAAATAAGTCAACTCAAAATGGATCAAAGACTTAAATCTAAGACCTGAAACCATAAAAATTCCAGAAGACAACATCAGAAAAACACTTCTAGCCATTGGCTTAGGCAAAGAGTTTATGACCAAGAACCCAAAAGCAAGTGCAACAAAAAGATAAATAGTGGAGGCCTAATTAGACAAAATTATTTTAATGTATCAGTGAAAGCTTTCAACTTTTTCTCTATCCTTGTAACCATATATATATATATATATATATACTTTTTTCAAATGTATATAATTTGATCTTGGTTACTTCATGAGAAATAATCCTGACAAATATTCACCGGGAAAAAAAGGCAAACATAAAGCAAAAACAGCCATTCAAAAACACTATTCAGGTAACTGTGGCAACCATTAAATATCAGCAGTCAGGAAGCTTTGGGCCAGATGAGCACACAGTTGTACCCATGGTAAATTGGCTGAGAGACGACAATGTGTTGATGGAACAAAAGCTAGCACTTACGACTGAACAACTGAATGAGCAACCTGAGGCATCTCTGCTCCATGGCTAGAACTTGAACGCGTATCTTAGAAACTCGATTCATCAATTTAGTTATGATTGATGTTATAGCCTTCATTATCATCATCATTATTGTGTGACTGATGTCATTATTTACATCATTTCACAAAGAGCTAATATTGTGACACAAACTGCATTAAGTTCTTCACATATATTATCTAATTTAATCCTACAGCAACCCCATTAAAATGAAGTCTTTCAAGATTGAAAATGAGAGTTTAAGGAGAGACTGAAAGAAAATCCTGAAGTACTATCATTTCAATTCTGTATTCCCCACAAATATATTTTATTTGTGTCAAGTTCAAAAAAATCAAGGAATTTAGCAAACAGAAATGATTTTCTTCTGTCAGAAAACCCCTACAAGTTATTCAGTGGATGTAGATAAAGTGTGAATTTTAGTGAATGGTATTGCACATGTTATTATAGATAAATTCAATGATTTGGCTGGTAATTCCTTTCTCTTATGCATATAGAAAATATCTTGCTGGAATTGTCATAGGAACAAATATTAAAGATGTCAAGCTTACACATGATTCTAGAAGAAAAAATCTATTATATGGGTGGTCAAGGTCTTAATATATAGTGAATGCAGAAATAGTATCTCAAAAATGCTTGCTCATAATTTTGAATATAAAACTTTTATCTAAATAACATGGATGATCAAAATGGATCTATCTTCCAGTAATCTGAATGAGTGTGTATTAAACTCATGGAAAATGCTCATGTTCATTTGTGTCTTAGTCCATTTGTACTGCTCTAACACAGTACTTGAGACTCAGTGTTGTGGGAACTCAGGGACCCCAAACGGAGGGACCAGCTGGAGTCATGGCAGAAGAACATAAATTGTGAAGATTTCATGGACATTTATTCCCCAAATTAATACTTTTTAATAATTTCTTATGCCCGTCTTTACTGCAATTTCTGAACGTGAATTGCGAAGATTTCGTAGACACTTATCACTTCCCCAGTCAATACCCTTGTGATTTCCTATGCCTGTCTTTACTCTCTTAATTCCCTCATCTTTGTGAGCTGAGGAGGATTATGTCACCCAGGACCCTGTGATGATTGTGTTAACTGCACAAATTGTAGGTAGAGTATGTGTGCTTGAACAATATGAAATCTGAGCACCTTGAAAAAAACAGGATATGGTCTAGAGGAAGCTAGACAAACACCGCATAAAGCCTCTTTTACAAGAGTCTTAATCCCATCCTCAAGGGAGCAGCCCTCATGGCCTAATCACCTCTTAAAGATCCAACCCGTTAATAAATTCTGCAACTCCTGAATTTAGGAGGGGAAACATTTAAACCATAGAAATCTATATATCAGTATCTCTTCCTGTGATTATGCCAATTTTTTTATGTAAACCAATATGAGAAGAAACAGCCAAATAATAGTCAAAGGGCAGCTTGAGACTAGGATTTATTTGCTAAACATGGAAAGCCTACTTGAAACAAAAATAGGATATGCTGAATAGACAGTCTTACACCAATCAAACTGAAATATCCAGAAAAATGACAGTATTTCAAGGAGAAATACTGCTTACATTATTATGCAGTGATAAGACTTCTCAGTGTAAAGTTTTGTTTATTCAAAGATTCTTAGCATAGGTGTGGAGTTAATATATTTACCTAGCATTGTCTCAAGAAAAGGGTGTCATGGAAAATATATTTTAAGTGCTATGTACCCATAGATCAGAAACATAAAAATCTACCATCTCAATATATCAACAAACTTTCATTTAGTGACAAACATCATTAGAAAATGATTACTTTCAGATGACATTTTCAAATAAAATTTCAAATAAAAAGTATGTTTGTAAATATTAATAGTAAATTTAACTTTAAGGTGATAAACTACAATATTTTGAGGACTTAATGAGAGAAGTTATAGCTATCAATATTTTTAAATAAGTCATTCTGTAATATTTACAAATTAAAATTATTGCTATTCATAAAAGAAGAAATATATGCGTAGGCTTAGGCAAATGATGTTTTTCTTTTACTCATGCTAATGTACTGCACTCTTTTTTTTAATACTTTAAGTTCTAGGGTACATGTGCACAATGTGCAGGTTTGTTACATATGTATACATGTGCCATGTTGGTGTGCTGCACCCATTAACTTGCCAGCACCCATCAACTCGTCATTTACATCAGGTATAACTCCCAATGCCATCCCTCCTCCCCCACCACAATAGGCCTCAGTGTGTGATGTTCCCCTTCCTGTGTCCCAGTGATCTCATTGTTCAGTTCCCACCTATGTGTGAGAACATGCGGTGTTTGGTTTTCTGTTCTTGTGATAGTTTGCTGAGAATGATGGTTTCCAGCTGCATCCATGTCCCTACAAAGGACACGAACCCATCCTTTTTCATGGCTGCATAGTATTCCATGGTGTATATGTGCCACATTTTCTTAATCCAGTCTGTCACTGATGGACATTTGAGTTGATTCCAAGTCTTTCCTACTGTGAATAGTGCTGCAATAAACATATGTGTGCATGTGTCTTTATAGCAGCATGATTTACAATCCTTTGGGTATATCCCCAGTAATGGGATGGCTGGGTCAAATGGTATTTCTAGCTGCAGATCCTTGAGGAATTGCCACACTGTTTTCCACAATGGTTGAACTAATTTACAGTCCCACCAAGAGTGTAAAAGTGTTCCTATTTCTCCACATCCTCTCCAGCACCTGTTGTTTCCTGACTTTTTAATGATTGTCATTCTAACTGGGGTGAGATGGTATCTCCTTGTGGTTTTGATTTGCATTTCTCTGATGGCGAGTGATGAGCATTTTTTCATGTGTTTGTTGGCTGTATGCATATGTCCTGAATGGTATTACCTATGTTTTCTTCTAGGGTTTTTATGGTATTAGGTCTAACATTTAAGTCTCTAATCTATCTTGAATTAATTTTCGTATAAGGAGTAAGGAAAGGATCCAGTTTCAGCTTTCTACTTATGGCTAGCCAATTTTCTCAGCACCGTTTATTAAATAAGGAATCTTTTCCCCATTTCTTGTTTTTGTCAGGTTTGTCAAAGATCAGATGGTTGTAGATGTGTGGTATTATTTCTGAGGACTCTGTTCTGTTCCATTGGTCTGTATCTCTGTTTTGGTATCAGTGCCATGCTATTTTGGTTACTGTAGCCTTGTAGTATAGTTTGAAGTCAGGTAGTGTGATGCCTCCAGCTTTGTTCTTTTGGCTTAGGATTGTCTTGGCAATGTGGGCTCTCTTTTGGTACCATATGAACTTTAAAGCAGTTTTTTTCCAATTCTGTGAAGAAAGTCATGGTAGCTTCATGGGGATGGCATTGAATCTAGAAGTTACCTTGGGCAGTATGGCCATTTTCACAATATTGATTCTTCCTATCCATGAGCATGGTATGTTCTTCCATTTGTTTGTGTCCTCTTTTATTTCACTGAGCAGTGGTTTGTAATTCTCCTTGAAGAGGTCCTTTACATCCCTTGTAAGTTGAATTCCAAGGTATTTTACTCTTTGAAGCTATTGTTAATGGGAGTTCATTCATGATTTGGCTCTCTGTTTGTCTGTTACTGGTGTATAAGAATGCTTGTGATTTTTGCACATTGATTTTGTATCCTGAGACTTTGCTGAAGTTGCTTATCAGCTTAAGGAGATTTGGGGCTGAGGCAATGGAGTTTTCTAAATATACAATCATGTCATCTGCAAACAGGGACAATTTGAATTCTTCTTTTCCTAACTGAGTACCCTTTCTTTCTTTCTCTTGCCTGATTGCCCTAGCCAGAACTTCCAACACTATGTTGAATAGGAGTGGTGAGAGAGGGCATCCCTGTCTTGTGCCAGTTTTCAAAGGGAATGCTTCCACTTTTTGCCCATTCAGTATGATATTGACTGTGGGTTTGTCATAAATAGCTCTTCTTATTTTGAGATACGTTCCATCAATACCAAATTTATTGAGAGTATTTAGCATGAAGGGCTGTTGAATTTTGTCAAAGGCCTTTTCTGCATCTATTGAGATAATCATGTGGTTTTTTGTCTTTGGTTCTTTTTATATGCTGGATTACATTTATTGATTTGTGTATGTCAAACCAGCCTTGCATCCCAGGGATGAAGCCCACTTGATCATGGTGGATCACCTTTTGGCAAACCTCTGGATTCATTTTGCCAGTATTTTATTGAGGATTTTTGCAATGATGTTCATCAGGGATTTTGGTCTAAAATTCTCTGTTTTTGTTGTGTCTCTGTCAGGCTATGGTATCAGGATGATGTTGGCCTCATAAAATGAGTTAGGGAGGATTCCCTCTTTTTCTATTGATTGGAATAGTTTCAGAAGGAATGGTAGCTCCTCCTTGTACCTGTGGTAGAATTCAGCTGTGAATCCATCTGGTCCTGGACTTCTTTTGGTTGGTAGGCTATTAATTATTGCCTCAATTTCAGAGCCTGCTATTGGTCTATTCAGGGATTCAACTTCTTCCTGGTTTAGTCTTGGGAGAGTGTAAGTGTCCAGGAAATTATCCATTTCTTCTAGGTTTTCTAGTTTATTTGCGTAGAGGTGTTTATAGTATTCTCTGATGGTAGTTTGTATTTCTGTGGGGTCGGTGGTGATATCCCCTTTATCATTTTTTATTGCTTCTATTTGATTCTTCTCTCTTTTCTTCTTTATTAGTCTTGCTAGTTGTCTATCAATTTTGTTGATCTTTTCAAAAAACCAGCTCCTGGATTCATTGATTTTTTGGAGGGTTTTTTGTGTCTCTATCTCCTTCAGTTCTGCTCTGATCTTATTTCTTGCCTTCTGCTAGCTTTTGAATATGTTTGTTCTTGCTTCTCTAGTTCTTTCAATTGTGATGTTAGGGTGTCAATTTTAGATCTTTCCTGCTTTCTCTTGTGGGCATTTAGTGCTATAAATTTCCCTCTACACACTGCTTTAAATGTGTCGCAGAGATTCTGGTATGTTGTATCTTTGTTCTCATTGGTTTCAAAGAACATCTTTATTTCTGCCTTCATTTCATTATGTACCCAGTAGTCATTCAGGAGCAGGTTGTTCAGTTTCCATGTAGTTGAGTGGTTTTGATTGAGTTTCTTAGTCCTGAGTTCTAGTTTGATTGCACTGTGGTCTGAGAGACAGTTTACTATAATTTCTGTTCTTTTACATTTTCTGAGGAGTGCTTTACTTCCAATTACGTGGTCAATTTTGGAATAAGTGCAATGTGGTGCTGAGAAGAATGTATATTCTGTTGATTTGGGGTGAAGAGTTCTGTAGATGTCTATTAGGTCCACTTGGTGCAGAGTTGAGTTCAATTCCTGGATATCCTTGTTAACTTTCTGTCTCATTGATCTGTCTAATGTTGACAGTGGGGTGTTGAAGTCTCTCATTATTATTGTATGAGAGTCTAAGTGTCTTTGTAAGTGTCTAAGGACTTCCTTTATGAATCTGGGTGCTCCTGTATTGGGTGAATATATATTTAGGATAGTTAGCTCTTCCTGATGAATTGATCACTGTACCATTATGTAATGACCTTCTTTGTCTCTTTTGATCTTTGATGGTTTAAAGTCTATTTTATCAAAGACTAGGATTCCAACCCCTGTGTTTTTTTGTTCTCCATTTGCTTGGTAGATCTTCCTCCATCCCTTTATTTTGAGCCTATGCATGTCTCTGCATGTGAGATGGGTCTCCTGAATACAGCAGACTGATGGGTCTTGACTCTTTATCCAGTTTGCCAGTCTGTGTCTTTTAATTGGACCATTTACTCCATTTACATTTAAGGTTAATATTGTTATGTGTGAACTTGATCCTGTCATTGTGATATTAGCTGGTTATTTTGCTCATTAGTTGTTTGTTTCTTTGTAGCATTGATGGTCTTTACATTTTGACATGTTTTTGCAATGGCTGGTACCAGTTGTTCCTTTCCATGTTGAGTGCTTCCTTCCAGGGTCTCTTGTAAGGCAGGCCTGGTGGTGACAAAATCTCTAAGCATTTGCTTGTCTGTAAAGGATTTTATTTCTCCTTCACTTATGAAACTTAGTTTGGCTGGATATGAAATTCTGGGTTGAAAATTCTTTTCTTTAAGAATGTTGAATATTGGCCCCCACTCTCTTCTGGCTTGTAGAGTTTCTGCTGAGAGATCTGCTATTAGTCTGATGAGCTTCCCTTTGTGGGTAAGCCGACTTCTCTGTCTGCCCTTAACATTTTTCCGTCATTTCAACTTTGATGAATCTGACAATTGTGTGTCTTGGAGTTGCTCTTCTCGAGGAGTATCTTTGTGGCGTTCTCTGTATTTCCTGAATTTGAATGTTGGCCTGCCTTACTAGGTTGGGGAAGTTCTCCTGGATGATATCCTGAAGAGTGTTTTCCAACTTGGTTCCTTTTTCCCCCTCACCTTCAGGCACACCCATCAGAGGTAGATTTGTTCTTTTCACATAATCCTCTATTTCTTGGAGGCTTTGTTCATTTCTTTTTCCTCTTTTTCTCTCTAGACTTCTCTTCTCACTTCATTTCATTCATGTGATCTTCAATCATTGATACTCTTTCTTCCAGTTGATGGAATTGGTTACTGAAGCTTGTGCATTTGTCATGTTATTTTCATGTCATGGTTTTTATCTCTATCAGTTCGTTTATGGCCTTCTCTGCATTGATTATTCTTGTTATCCATTTTTCCATTCTTTTTTCAAGATTTTTAGTTTATTTTCACTGGGTATGTAGTTGCTCCTTTAGCTCTGAGAAGTTTGATCGACCGAAGCCTTCTTCTCTCAACTAGTCAAAGTCATTCTCCGTCCAGCTTTGATCCGTTGCTGGCAATGAGCTGCGTTCCTTTGGAGGGGCAGATGCACTCTGATTTTTTGAATTTCCAGCTTTTCTGCCCTGCTTTTTCCCCATCTTTGTGGTTTTATGTGCCTTTGGTCTTTGATGATGGTGACGTACTGATGGGGTTTTGGTGTGGGTGTCCTTTCTGTTTGTTAGTTTTCATTCGAACAGTCAGGACCCTCAGCTGCAGGTCTGTTGGAGTTTGCTTGAGGTCCACTCCAGACCTGTTTGCCTGGGTATCAGCAGCAGAGGCTGCAGAAGATAGAATATTGCTGAACAGCGAGTGTTGCTGTCTGATTCTTGCTCTGGAAACTTCGTTCAGAGGTGTGCCCAGCTGTGTGAGGTGTGAGGTGTCAGTCTGCAACTAGTGGGGTATGCCTCCCAGTTAGGTTACTCAAGGGTCAGGGACCCACTTGAGCATGCAGTCTGTCTATTCTCAGATCTCAACCTCTGTGCTGGGAGATCCACTGCTCTCTTCAAAGCTGTCAGACAGGGTCATTTACATCTGCAGAGGTTTCTGCTGCTTTTTGTTTAGCTATGCCCTGTCCCCGGAGGTGGAGTCTACAGAGGCAGGCAGGCCTCCTTGAGCTGCGGTGGGCTCCACCCAGTTTGAACTTCCTGGCAGCTTTGTTTACCTACTTAAGCCTCAGCAATGGCGGGTGCCCCTCCCCCAGCCTCACTGCTGCCTTTCAGTTAGATCTCAGACTGCTGTGCTAGCAATGAGGGAGGCTCCGTGGGTGTGGGACCCTCCAGGCCAGTTGTGGGATATAATCTCCTCGTGGTACTGCACTCTCTTGATTACTTGTCTTAGTGTTGGATAAGTTGATGCTATTAAAAAATGTTTGTTAGCTCTACAAAATGAAATTTTTTGTGGGGTTTGCTGTAGAGTTGTTAGCTCCTTAGTAAAGATACTAAGTATGTGTTATCACATATAATAACTATCTACTCATCGGATAAGTGGTTTTTTGGGTACCCTAAGAGCTTCCTTAGATATCTAAGAGAAATATCTATAGAGAAAGTTAAACAATCTCACTCTTCTGACACTGAGGAAAACTATAAATGTAAATAAAATGCAGACATAACTAATTTTGCCATCAAGTCATGTTTTTTTTTACTGCTTATTTAGAATTTCATTAGCTGTCAGTAAGACCAACAAGAACATTGGAATTCATGGGTCCTAAATTTTAAGCTCATCCTTATTTAGAAAGATGTGGTTAAGATAGTTTTCTTATTCTGAAAATATATTACTCATTTTTATATAAACATGTCTTTATGTGTCTGTGGACTCTGGTTCCTTCTATAGTGTTTGGCTACTGGTATGTATTTAAGTTTTAGGAAAAGCTGTGTAGAATTTTATTTGAAAGTATACATAATAAAATATATAAGTTAAGCTTGAATGGTAGAAACTAATGTCCTCAAAGATTACATTTTGATATTTTACAATTTTAATCATAAAACTTTAAGAGAAAACAAGAAAATAAAACAATAATAGTGTATTTGAATTGGTAGTATCAATGTAGGTTAAACTTATATTTGTGTAACTAAAATTGACATCTAATTGTTTACTCCTGTATGACATGTAAGAATTAGAAAATTGTTCAGGAGTGACAGCAATATGACAGAATAGGAGTCTACTGTCATATTTTCACAGAAACATCAATTTTGGCAATCACAGACTGATGAGAGTACCTGTGTGGGAGTCTAGGGTAGAAGTTTCAGCACACCACTGGAGAAAAATAATATTCCAATAATAAATGCACTGACAAGGATAGAAAGAATACGTTTACTTACCCACATCACCACTCTTCTTAGGTGACTCAGCTAATTACCAATGGATATAAACTCAGCCCACAATTTCTCTCACAGAGAAAAGTGAGAGGCTAGACAGTGAGAGTCTGGCTTCCAAGTCAGGTGGTATACTGCCCAAGAGGGCAAGCATTCTTACTTGCTTCACTCAGTACTGAGGTGATCAGCATGATTGAGGGGCTAGGAAAAGCTGGAAACAGAAAAGGGAGGCAGAAAGTCATAGCAACTAGGGCTTGGAATTTCAAAAACAGTCATAAATTCTACTAACTGCTTCATAGACGTAAACAGAAAGCCCCCTTATGAGCCTTACCTGGAGACCCCCCAACTGGTCCAAAGGCACCTCAAAGCTCTACTCACTTCACACTCTTCCCCTCAAACATGTGGCTTGCTCCCCATGTGCATTTGCACAGACAGTATATGTGAGCTTCTGAAAATGACTTATGAGCACATGTAGACAGCCAACTTGACACTATGTGATTGGAAGAAGACACACAAAGTTGAATATTTAGGGGACCACTCTATGGAAAACTAGTAAGAGACTCTCAGCATCTGTCTTGGCTTTACAGAATAGGGAGAAGGTATACAATCTTAAGAATCCTTCCCCCACCACCAATAATAAATAAGAGGTGTAGAACAGACATATTCACAGAAAAGATGTGAGAAAATTTCAGAATCCCTGACAAGACTTACTGGTAAAGGCAATTTTTTTTTTCTAAAGCCAGTCAGTAAAGAGATGACTGCTTCTTCAAATGGGAAGATAGCAATATGAGATTTGAAGAAACAGGTAAAATCAAGGAAACATGACAACACCAAAGAAACACAATAAATGGCATTGGTGGTAAGGCAGTGAGCATAGCTGCCTTCCAAAGAACATAAAAATCACCCAGTGACAAACCTCAAAGGAAATTGAGATCTAGAATTGGATTGGTAAATAATTCAAAATAATAGTTTTAAAAAAGCTTAACCAGATACAGGAAAACCTGGATAGAGAACTTGGCAAAATCAGGTTACTAGGTCCTGGGGCATGAGAATAATGGGGAAACTTTGGCCAAACTATACAAACTTTTAGTTACAAGGTAAATAAATTTTAGAGACCAAATGTGCACCATGTGATTATGGTTAATTAGTGTATTGCATACTCGAAATTTGCTAAGACTAGATCTCAATTGTTCTCACCACACACACACAAATTATAACTATGTGAGCTGATGGATATATTAACTAGTTTGATTGTAACAATAATTTTACAATGTCTATTTATACCAAAACATCATGTTATATATCTTAGATATATACAATCTTTATTTGTCAATCACACCTCAGTAAAGTTGGACAAAAATGTAGCTTAATAGGTCCTTTCTCTTGTGAAGTCACCTGGAAGCCCTCAATTAGTTATTCATTTCATTTGCTGTACTCACTTCATTTCTTTACAATGCCTGGGACCTTGTGTATACTCAGAAAGTATGTGTTATATAAATCATATTAACCTGAAAAAAGTTAACTAGAAAAAAAGTACTGTTTCACTATATTTTATGTTTGAGAAAAGATACACTATTTAAGCTATTTGATTTAATGGCTCCGAACTTTTAAAGCACTGCAGATTAATTAAATAACATATAGAAGGTGCTCAATAAATAGATGTCAATAGTGTCTGGCTTTATTGTGAGCAATAATGTAGCCATACATATTTGAAAAAAAACAAGATTATTAAATATTTAAGATATTGAAAAATCTTATTGATTACATACTGACTTTTTAAGTTAAATACATCTTATCAAATGGTATTTGCAGGTATATTACACATATATTTATACATCTAGTTAAGTAAAAAGAAAAAATGTCTGCTATGTAGAAATATTAAAGGTGCCAATTTAACCCCACCCCAGCTAATGTGCATGTTTTCCATTGCACTGCTATGCCTGCTGGCATGTATGAGCAAGCATTAATCCTGCTGCTACAGCCCTGAAAAAGTGCTTTGGCTAGAAACACCCAACACAGTGTGATAGCCAGTGGAACAGGAACAATTTGGCCCCTCCAACCCAGTAAGTTCCTAAAATTGAGGGGCCAGAGAACAAAGCCACAGCCTAATACCAGCATCCCAGATTTAGAACATGCAGAGCAGAAGTGATGAGCTGAGATTTGACCATCTAAAATCTTCCCGAAAAAAAGCCAGTCAACTGAACTCACTTTATACCACAATCAAACCTTCATGAGCTTCAAAAAAGATAAAAGCAAAAACAACAACAAAAACATCCAAAGGACAGAAATCTGAAAGACTGAGGAAACACCATCCCACACAGATGAGAAAGAACCAGCACAAGAACTCTGTAAACTAAAAAAGCCAGAGGGTCTTATAGCCTCCAAAAAACGGCACTAGATCCCTAGCAATGGTTCTTAACCAGGTTGAAATTGCTGAACTGACAGAAATAGAAATCAGAATAGATATAGGAAAGAAGATCATCAACATCCAGGGGAGAGTTGAAACTCAATCCGAGGAATTGAAAAAATGTAATGAAATGATATAGGAACTGAAAGACAAAGCAGCCATTTTAAGAAAGAACCAAACTGATATGACAGAGCTGAAAACGCACTTCAAGGATTTCCTAGTGTCATCATAAATATTAACAGCAGAATTCATGGAGCCGAGGAGAGAATCTCAGAGCTCAAAGACTGGTTCTCCAAAATAACTCAGATGAGCTAATTAAAAAAAAAAAAAAAAAACTTAAAAAGAATGAATAAAACCTCTAAGAAATGTAAGATTATGTAAAGAGACCAAATCTACAACACATTGGCATCCCTAAAAGAGAGGGAGATAAAGCAGGCAAATTGAAAAATATATTTTAGAATATCATCTATAAAAATTTCCCCAACCTTATTAGAAGGGCCAACATTAAAATTCAGGAAATGCATAGAACTCCTGAAAGATATTGTACAAGATGAGCATCCCCAAGACAAATAGATATCAGTTTCTCCAAGGTAGAAATTTTTAAAACAATGATAAAGGCAGCTAGAAATAAGGGAAAGGTCACCTTCAAATGAAACCTAATAAAACTAAAAGTGGACCTTTCAGTGAAAACTCTACAAGTCACAGAAGATTCTAGGCCTATCTTCAGCATTCTTAAAAAAAAAAAAAAATTCAACCAAAAATTTTATTTCCAGCCCAAATAAACTTCATAAGCAAATAAAAAAGAAACTTCTTTCCAGAAAAGAAAATGCTAAGGTAATTTATCACCACCAGGCATGCCTTAAAGGAGGTCCTTAAGGGAGCACTAAATATGGAAAGGAAAGACTGTTACTAGCCACCACAAAAGCACACTTAAGTACATAGACCCATGATGCTATAAAGCAACCACACAATCAAATATGCATAACAACTAGCTAACAACATAATAGTATCAGCTCCACACATACCAATATTAACTTTTACAACTAAAATGTAAATTGACTAAATATGCCGATTAGAAGGCACAGAGTGGCAATTCAGATAAAGAAGCAAGACCCAATCGTATGCTGTCTTCAGGAGACACACAACACAAACCATGGTGTTTATAAGTTCAATGTAAAGGGATGGAGAAGAATCTACAAAGTAAATAGAAAACAGAAAAAAGCAGGGGTTACTATACTGATTTTAGACAAAAGAGACTTTAAACCAACAAAAAAGACAAAGAAGATCATTAGATAATGGTAAAGGGTTGAAATTAATGAGAATATCTAAGTCTCCTAAATATATATGCATCAAACACGGTAGTACCCAGATACATAAAGCAAGTTATTGGAGATGTACGAAGAAAATCACACAATGTATAAAACTTCAACACCCCACTGACAGTGTTAGACATATCATCAAAGCAGAAAATTAACCAAGATCTTTAGGGTCTGAACTCAATACATGACCAAGTGGTCCTAATAAACATTTACAGAACTCACCATTCAAAAATTACAGAATATGTATTCTCATCTACACATGGTTCATACTCTAAAGTCAACCACATTTTGTCCATAAAGCGATTCTCAGCAAATTGAAAAAAAAAAAAAAATCGTTCCCAGCACAGTTTTGATAGAAATCAATACAAAGAATATTTCTCAAAACCATACAATTAGCAGGAAAATGTAACAACTTGCTCCTAAATGACTATTTGGTGAACAATGAAATTAAGGTAGAAACAAATTATTTGAAACTAATAACCATAATATGACATATCAGAATCTCTGCAACACAGCTATAGAAGTATTAAGAGGGAAGTTTTAGTACTAAATGCCCACATAAAAACGTTAGAAAGATCTTAAATTAATAACTAAACATCACATTTAGAAGAACTAGAGAAACCAGAGCAAATAAAACCCAACACTAGCAGAAAACAATAAGCAAAATCAGAGTCTAAAGAAAACTGAGATAGGAAAAACTACACAAAAGATCAAGTCTACTTTTTTCTTTGAAAGAATAAATAAGACTGATAGACAACTAACTAGACTAGAGAATAAAATTCTAAGCAAAAAGAACAAAGCTGGAGGTATCACATTACCCAAGAAGAAAAAAAGAGGGAAGATTCAAATAAACACAATCAGAAATGATAAAGAGGACATTACGATCAAACCCACAGAAATTAAAAACTTTCAGAGGCTACTAAAAATTACACTTCCAAATATTGAATCAGAAAGAAATTGAATCCCTAAGTAACCTAATAAGGAGGTCCAAAATTGAATCAGTAATAAAAAGTCTACTGGCCAGAAAAAGCCCAGAGCCAGATACAGTGAATTTCTATCAGATGTATAAAGAGCTGGTACCATTCCTACTAAAACTATTACAAATAATTGAGGTAAAGGGACTCCTCCTTAACTCATATAAGGCCAGCATTATCCGGATATCAAAACTTGGCAGAGAAACAACATAAAAATAAAGCAAATATTCTTGGGAAACATAGTTGCAAAAATCGTCAACTCAATACTAGAAAACTGAATCCAGCAGCGTATCAAAAATCTAATACACCACATTCAAGTAGGCTTTACCCCTGGGATGCAAGTTTAGTTCAACATACGCAAGTCAATAAATGTGATTCATCACATAAACAGAACAAGTAAACCAAAAAACATGGGATCACTTTAATAGATGCAGTAAAGTTTTCAACAAAATCCAACAGTACTTCATGTTAGAAACCCTCAACAAACTAACCATTGAAGGAACATACATCAAAACAATGAGAGCAATCTGTGACAAAATGACAGTCAACATCAGACTGATAGGAAAAAAGCTGGAAGCATCCCCCTAGGGAACCAAAACAAGAGAAAGATGCCACTCTCACCACTTCTATTCTACATAGTAGTGGAAGTCTTGGCCAGACAAGATATCAGGCAAGATAAAGAAGTAAAACACATCCAAATAGAAAGAGAGGAAGTCAAAATATCTCTGATTGTCAATGATGTGATTCTATGCCAAAAACTCCATAGTGTTTGCTCAAAAGCTTCTAGATTTGATAAACGACGTCAGCAGAATTTCAGGAAATCAATGTACAAAAATTAGTAGCATTTCTATATATCAACAATGTTCAAGATAAGAGAAAAATCAAGAACACAATCCCATTCACCATAGCCACAAAAAGAATTAAACATGTATAAATGCAGCAAACCAGGGATGTAAAACATCCCTACAATGAAAATTACAAAAAACTGCATAGAAATCAGAGATGACAAAAACAAATGGAAAGGTATTCTATGCTCAAGAATAGCAGCATTCAATATTATTAAATTGACCATATTTCCTAAAGTAATCTACAGATTCAATGCTATTACTTTTAAAAATTTATTTATTGTACTTTAAATTCTGGGACACACGTGCAGAATGTGCAGGTTTGTTACATAGGTATACATGTGCCATGGTGATTTGCTGCACCCATCCACCCATCATCTAGGTTTTAAGCCCCACATGCCTTAGGTATTTACCTAATGCTCTCTCTCCCCTTGCCCCCCTACCCCGCAACAGGCCTTGGCGTGTGATGTTCTCCTCCCTATGTCCATGTGTTCTTATTTTTCAACTCCCACTTATGAGTAAGAACATGCAGTGTTTGGTTTTCTGAGTTCCTGTGTTAGTTTCCTGAGAATGATGGTTTCCAGCTTCATCCATGTCACTGAAAAGGACATGAACTCATTCTTTTTTATGGCTGCATATTATTCCATGGTGTATATGTGCCATGTTTTCTTTACCGAGTCTAACATTGATGGGCATTTGAGTTGGTTCCAAGTCTTTGCTATTGTGAATAGTGCTGCAATATACATACATGTGCATGTGTCTTTATAATAGAATGATTTATAATCCTTTGGATATATACCCAGTAATGGAATTGCCAGGTCAAATGGTATTTCTGGGTCTAGATCCTTGAGGAATCTCCACACTGTCTCCCACAATGGTTGAACCAATTTACACTCCCACCAACAGTGTAAAAGCATTCTTATTTCTCCACATCCTCTCCAGCATCTGTTGTTTCCTGACTTTTTAATAGTCATTATTCTAACTGGTGTGAGATGGTGTCTCATTGTGGTTTTGATTTGCATTTCTCTAATGACCAGTAATGATGAGCTTTTTCCAACTGTTTGTTGGCTGCATAAATGTTTTCTTTTGAGAAGTGTCTGTTCATATTCTTCACCCACTTTTTGATGGTGTTTTTCCTTCTTGAATGGGATCTAATTGAAGAGCTTCTCCAAAGCAAAAGAAACTATCATCAGAGTGAATAGGTAACCCACAGAATGGGAGAAAATTTTTGCAATCTATCCATCTGACAAAGGGCTAATATCCAGAATCTACAAGGAAATTAAACAAATTTACAAGAAAAAACTCAATGCTATTTCTATTAAACTACCAATGACTTTCTTTGCAAAGTTAGAAAAAAACTAATTAAAAATTCATATGGAACCAGAAAACAGCCAGAATAGTCACGGTAATCCTAAACAAAAAGAGCAAACCTAGAGGCATAACATTACTCAACTTCAAACTGTACTACAAAGCTCTGGTAACCAAAACATTATGGTAGTGGTACAAAAACAGGCACATAGACCAATGCAACCGAAGAGAGAGCCCAGAAATAAGCTTACATGCCTGTGACCATTTGATCTTCAATAAAGCTGACAAAAACAAGCAATGGGGAAAAGATTCCCTATTCAATAAATGGTGCTGGGATAACTGGTTAGCCATAGGCAGAAGATTGAAACTGGACCCCTTCCTTACACCATATAAAAATTAGCTAAAGAGAAATTAAAGACTTAAATGTAAAACCTAAAACTATAAAAAACTAAGAAGATAGAAAGATAACCTAGGAAATACCATTCTGTATATAGACCCTTGCAAAAACAATTTATGAAAATGCCAAAGGCAATTGCAACAAAAAGAAAAATTGACAAATGGAACCTAATTAAACCAAAGAATGTCTGCACAGCAAAATAAATTATCAACAGTGTAAACAAACAGCCTACAGAATGGGAGAAAATACTTGCAAACTATGCATCTGACAAAGTTCTAACATCCAAAACATATATGGAACTTAAAAAGCAGAAAACACAAAACCCCATTAAATAGTGGGCAAAGGACACGAACAGACTCTTCAAACCTACATGTGGGCAAGAAGCATATGAAAAAATGCTCAACATTACTAATCAATAGAGAAATACAAAATGACAGATGCCGTCTCACAGTAGCGGAATGGTTATTATTAAAAAGTAACAGATTTTGGCAAGGTTGCAAGAAAAGGGGATGCTTATACACTGCTGGTGGTAATTTATATTAGTTCAGTCATTATGGAAAGCAGCATAGCAATTTTCAAAGAATTCAAAACAGAATTACCATTTGACCCACTAATCCCATTACTACATATCTACTCAAAGGAATGTAAATATTTCTACCACAATGACATATGCATGCATATGTTCATTACTGTATGATTTACAATAGCAAAGACATAGAATCAACCTAGATGATCATCGGTGGTAGACTGGAAAATAAAATGTCATACATATGCACCATGGAATACTATGCATCCATAAAAAGGAATGAAATAATGTCCTTTGCAGCAACATGAATGGAGCTGAAGGTCATTATCCTAAGCGAACGAATGCAGGAAAACAAAAAAGCAAATACTTCATGTTCTTACTTAGAAATGGAAGTTAAACCTCTATTTTATTTTAAACCTTGGCTATCAATGGAAAGATGCCTAAGGTAATAAGTAGAGTAGACTACAGACATTCACTACAAGTGATTTTTTTGTTCATTTTAATTGTTTTCTTTAGTTTTTCCATAAGTTATTGGGGTACAGGTAGTATTTGGTTAAATGAGTAAGTTCTTTAGTGGTGATTTGTGAAATTTTGGTACACCCGTCACCTGAGCAGTATATACCGCACCATATATGCAGTCTTTTATCCCTTGCCCCCTCCCTGTCTTCCCCCCAAGTCCCCAAAGCCCATTGTATCATTCTTATGTGCTTGCATTCTCATCGCTTAGCTCGCACATATCAGTGAGAACATACAATGTATATTTTTTCATTTCTGAGTTACTTCACATAGAATAACAGTCTCCAATCTCATCCAGGTCACTGCAAATGCTGTGAATACATTCCTTTTTATGGCTGAGTAGTATTCCATCATATATATATACACACACATATATATGTATATATATGGGTGTGTGTGTGTATAGGTGTGTATATATAGGTATATATATATGTAGGTGTCTGTGTGTATATATATATATACACACACAGACACACACACACACACATACCAGTTTCTTTATCCACTCGCTGATTGATGGGCATTTGGGTTGGGTCCCCGATTTTGCAGTTATGAATTGTGCTGCTATAAACATGTATGTGCACTATCTTTTCCATATAATGACTTTTTTTTCCTCTAGGTAGATACCCAGTAGTGGGATTGCAGGATCAAATGGTAGTTCTACTTTTAGTTCTTTAAGGAATCTTCACACTGTTTTCCATAGTGTATACATTCCCACCAGCAGTGTGGAAGTGTTCACTGATCACTATGTCCATGCCAACATATACTGTTTTTTTTTCCCTTTAGTTTTTTGATTATGTCCATTCTTGCAGGAGTAAGGTGGTATCGCATTGTGGTTTCGATTTGCATTTCCCTGTTCATTAGTGATGTTGAGCATTTTTTCATATGTTTAATTAAGAACTTAAATCTAAGACCTGAAACTATAAAAATTCTAAAAGATAACATTGGAAAAACACTTCTAGACATTGACTTAGGAAAGAATTTTATGACCAAGAACCCCAAAGAAAATGCAATAAAAACAAAGATAAATAGTTGGGACTTAATTAAACTAAAGTGCTTTTCCATGGCAAAAGGAACAGTCAGCAGAGTAAACAGACACCCCATAGAGTGGGAGAAAATCTTCACAATCTGTGCATCTGACAAAGGACTGATATCCAGAATCTACAATGAACTGAACAAATCAGTAAGATAAAAACAATCAATCCCATCAAAAAGTGGGGTAAGGGCATGAATAGGCAATTTTAAAAAGAAGACATACAAATGACCATTTTAATTGTTTTTATTTTTGCTTTCTTTTCAGATGGAAGATACTCAATATATCAGTAGAGAGAGAGAGAGAAAAAAAAAAAACCTAAAAGAAAATAATAGTAGATGGAGCCATGCCCTAAACTTCTTTCCGCTCAGTAAACCATTTGCCCAACTTCCTAATGAGAACGAGGCAAAAGATCAGATTCTGAAAAGATGAAAATATTAGTCTTAGTCTAGAGAGAAGTTAGTCTCCTGAAATGGGAGGCCGAGACGGGCGGATCACGAGGTCAGCAGATCGAGACCATCCTGGCTAACAGGGTGAAACCCCGTCTCTACTAAAAAATACAAAAAACTAGCCGGGCGAGGTGGCGGGTGCCTGTAGTCCCAGCTACTCGGGAGGCTGAGGCAGGAGAATGGCGGGAACCCCGGAGGCGGAGCTTGCAGTGAGCTGAGATCCGGCCATAGCACTCCAGCCTGGGCGACAGAGCGAGACTCCGTCTCAAAAAAAAAAAAAAAAAAAAAAAAAAAAAAAGTGAGAATGGATTCAAATAACGATATTTTATTGGTGAGAGGACAGTATTTAGAATGAATTTTTACTGTTTTCCATGACTGTCTATTTTTTCTATGACTTTGGAAACAATCTTGCTGAAAGAAATAATTTAACTTGAGGGACAGCTTCTTGAGAGTATGATAGCTTTAAAAGAAAATTTGAGCTTAGAAAAGAGACTAGATAGAGACAACAAAGGACCAAAGACAAACTCATAATCAGGAAATATCGGCTACACACTAAGTATTACCATATTGAATATTGACATAAATAAATCAGTTCTCTAAACGTGTGACTTAGGAGTTCATAAATGGTATCAGAATTATAATACTAGTGTTTTAAAATCATGGAAAGCTCAAAAAAGAGGGACTATACCATTACAGCTACAAATATATGGATGAAAATAGAAACCCTCATTTAGAAAATGTTGCAAATTAAAAAGAAAGAACTTCATTCCAAATAGTCAGATTTTAATTGCTATGTAGCCACAACTGCAGATGTTAGTGGAATGTGCTTGTTTTGCTTTGTTGTCAACGTTTTCACAACTGAAAGGATAAAACTGGGTCTTGGATCATTTCCTCTGAAAGAAACAAGCCCTCATGTCTTGGGGACACTAAAACTGCCTATGTAGAGGTACATATGTAGAGAAAGTGAGGCCTCCTGTCAACACCCAGAACCAAACTTGCCAGGCATGAGAGTGAGCCACCTGGGAAACTGTCTTTTAAACTGTCTCCTGAGACAGAATCCAGCAACCTACTTTGGTTTCACAGTTTCTCACCATTATATTGCTTTCTTGGTGAGCCATTCTTGTATTTACCCAGAGAAATAAAGAGAAGTAAAGATATAAGGAAAGTTATTTGTCTTCATCACGATTAAGGAAACTTTTTTTTTTCTTTTTATCTTTTGCTTTCCAAGAAATGAAAGATATTCAACACTAGCTCATGAAAGAGAAAGAAAACAAACTTGATATTCTACTTTCACTAGGGTTTTACACTGTGTTCCCCCATGCTACCTTTTAAATCAGTTTTTCTTTGGCCTTATAATATTGGGATGTTCTTTTAGGCTTATAAATTTTGTGTTTAGAAACCTAAACCAAAGAAATAGAAAAAAAATAAAATATTTCCTATTTTTGTTTAATCTCCCTTTGATAATCTATTGAATCATTTTCCTGAAAATTACATAAACTTAAGATGTCTTCTTATTGTTTTTAATTTATGATGATTGGATCCTCTTTTAATGCTGCATAAAGTAGATTAAACCTGGAAAATTTCTATAATTGGAAAATAAGGGATATTATAAAAATAATACACTAAAGAGAAAAATAACATACTGAAGAAACATAATAAAAAATCTATGTACAAACAATATAAATCTGCTAGAAATATATTATTTTATACTGAATATCAAGCAAAAGTTCTATTTGAATCAGCATTCTAAATGTGAGTCACTTCAAACACACATCTTTGATTTTCAGTATGTTTTATTTTTTTAAACTTTAGTATCCTAAGACTCTGTTCATGGGCTAGTCTATTCCATCACAATCTTTTAATCTACATTTCATAAGGAGGCAACAGTGAGTGATTGATAATTCATCATCTCTTGCTAGGAATTCAGTATTTGCTCATACTTCAGACTTATAAAAATGATAATTCTGATTTTTGAATTCAGTCATTTGGAGCACAACCTGATTCTGTTTATAAATCTCCTTCTAAAATGTGTTTGCTAGAATCTTTTTGCTTAGAAGAAATTCTCCCGTTGATTACAATCGTCTTATCTCCAGATTTTCATAATCATAAAGAGTTTCTGAAAAGCTGTACTTCAGTATGTCTTTGAAAAATTATTGCTGCACACTTTAGAGTTGTATTTAAAAAGCCATATTGAGATTAATTGTAGACACTCCTGAAAAGCAGAAAGAAATAATCAATATAATTTTATAAACCAGGTGATTGCATTTATTTTCTTTTTAACTTCGTGGTTATGACTATCTCTATCCAAATGTGACAAAAACAACATATTGGCAAAAATATTTTTGCTTAGGTAACCTATGTTGTAAAATAAAAAGTGCTTTTTGTGGTTAATCCACACAATGGGATATGGTTGGTGTACCAATAAAAATGAATGACTACTGAAACATGCAATAACATTAATAAATCTCAAAAGTATTGTAATAAGTTTAAGAAGCTAGTCACAAAAGCCTACACACTATAAAATTACACTTGCAAGTAATCCTTGAAGGGGAAGAAGTATGATGATAAAATCCACATCAGTGGTTGACAAAACAGAGGAGATTGATTTCAAAGGAGCACAAAGTTCTTCTCATAGAGATCTTTATCCTCCTTGGTTAGATATATTCCCAGGTATTTTATTTTTTGTGGTGTTCTTGTAAATGTGATTGCATTCTTGATGTGGCATGCAGCTTTAACTTTATTGGTGTATAGAAATGCTACTGATATTTGTACATTGATTTTATATCCTAAAACTTTGCTAAAATTGTTTTATCTGTTCTAATAGCCTTTTGTTGTAGAGTCTTTAGGTTTTTCTAGGTATAGAATCATGTTGTGAACAAAGAGAGATAGTAGGACTTCTTATTTTGAAATATGGATGACTTTTATTTATCTTGCCTGATGGCATTGGCTAAGACTTCTAGAACTATGTTGAATAAGAGTGATAAAAGTGGGCATCCTTGTCTTGTTCCAGTTCTCAAGGGAAATGCTTCCAGTTTTTGCCCATTCAGAGTGATGTTGACAGTGGGTTTGTCACAGATTTTTTTTATTATTTTGAGTTATGTTTCCTAAGTCCCTAGTTTATTGAGGGTATTATTACGAAGGGATGTTGTATTGACCAAAAGCTTTTTCTGAATCTATTGAGATGATCATATCGTCTTTGTTTTTAATCATGTTTATGTGGTAAATCACATTTATTGATTTGCATGTGTTGAAACAACCTTTTATCCCAGGAATGAAGCCTACTTGACCATGGTGAATTAACTTTCTGATGTGCTATTTAATCCAGTTTGTTATTACATTGGTGCAAAAGTCATTGGCTTTTTTTTTTTTTTTGCCACTAAAGGTAAAGTAATGGCAAGAAACCAAATTATTTTTGCACCAACCTGATAGTATTTTGTTGAGTATTTTTGCATCTATGTTTATCAAGGATATTGGCCTGTAGTTTTCCTTATTTGTTGTGTTTTTGCCAGGTTTTCATCAGGGTAATACTGGCTTCATGGAATAAGTAAGGGAATTTCAGATGACACAAACAAATAGAAATACATTTCATACTCATGGATTGAAAGAACCAATATCATCAAAATGGCCACACTCCTCAAAGCCATTTTCAGATTCAATGCTATTTCTATCAAACTACCAATGCCAATTTTCACAGAATTGGTGAAACTATTCTAAAAATAATATGGAAACAAACAAACAAAAAAAAAGCCTGAATAGACAAAGCAATCCTAAGCAAAAACAACAAACAAAAGTCTAAAGCTGGAGGCATCACATTATGGGACTTCAAAATACACTATGAGACTTCAGTAACCAAAACAGCATGGTACTGTTACAAAACTAGATACATAGACAAATGTAACAAAATAGAGAACCCAGAAATAAAAGCTTCACAACCACTACCATCTATTCTTTGACAAAGTTGAAAAAAAATAAGCACTGTGGAAAGGACTTCCTATTCAATAAATGATGCTGGCATAGCTAGCTAGCCATAAACAGAAGAATAAAACTGTACCCCTACCTTTCACAATATGCAAAAATTTTCTCAAGATGTATTGCAGTTTTAAATGGAAAGGATATCAAACTATAAAAATGCACAAAGAAAACTACAGAAACACCACTCTGGACATCAGCCTTGAAAAAATGATTCATGACTAAGTCTTGAAAAACAATTGCAACAAAAACAAAAAATGGAAAAATGTGACCTAATTAAGCTAAAGAACTTCTGCACAGTAGCAGAAACCACCAACAGGGTAAACAGGTAAGCTACAGAATGGGGGAAGATATTCACAAACTATAGATCAACAAATGTCTAATATCCAGAATGAATAAGGAACTTAAACAATTGAACAAGTAAAAACTTCAGTAAAAGTGGGCAAAAAAAATGAACAGACACTTTTCAAAATAAGACATACAAGTGGCTAAACAAACATTTGAAAAATGCTCAATACCATTAATCCTTAGAGAAATGCAAATCAAAACTACAATGAGATACCATCTCAAACTAGTCAGAATGTGGCAAGTCCATGGAGAAAAAAAGAATGCTTATACACTGTTGGTGGGAATGTTAATTAGTTCAGCTTCTGTGGAAAGCACTCTGGAGATTTCTCAAATACCTGAAAACAGAGCTATCATTCAACACAGAAATCCTATTACTGGGTCTATAAACAAACAAATATGGATTATTATACTAAAAAGACACACGCATGTGTATGTTCTTCATGGCACTATTCACAAAAGCAAAGATATGAAATCAACCTAGGTGCCCATCAATGGTGGATTAGATAAAGAAAATATAGTATATGTATACCACAGAATGCTATGCAGCCATGAAAAAAATTCTTTGCAGCAACATGGATGCAGCTGTAGGACATTATCTTAAGCAAATCCATGCAAGAACAGAAAACCAAATACTGCATGTTCTCTCTTATAAGTAGTAGCTAAACATTGGTCACTCAAGGACATAAAGATGGTAATAATAGACACTGGAGACTGTTAGATGGGAAAGCTAGGCAAGGGCACAAGAGTTGGAAAACTAGTTGCCGGATATTATGCTTAGTACCTGGGTGACAGGATAATTCATACCCCAAACGTCAGCCTCACATAGTATACCCAGGTAACAGTCTTCCACATGTACCCGCTGAATCTAAAATAAATTGAATAAATCCCATAACATTTTGCATGTGCTGTCACTACTCCATGCAGAAGGAATTAATTTATTCCTATGCAACAATACTGGGAGAAGACTTTTGGAAGCTTATACCTGATTTCCTAGAGATTTTGCCACATGTACCTTTTTTCATTGTTAATTTTGCCTTCCATCCTTTCAATTAATAAATGATAGCCATGAGTATCTTTTAAAAATGAGCACAAGAGAACTTTTAGGGTTAATAGAAATGCTCTATATATTATTACTCCGGTGGTAATTATGTGGTCATTTGTCTAAGTTCATTGAATTATTCACCCAAAATTGAATTTATATATAAATTATACCTCAATAAAACTAATATTTTAAATATGTGTCTTTGGACAAATATCTTAGTCTCTATCAATAGATTGCACAAAAAAGGAACTAAAATTTAAAAGAGACTTTAGAGATATATCAACCATTTGCAATATATGAAGGTATTTTGGAGACAGATTCAACAAAACTAATAAATCGAGAAAAATTATGTTTATGAGGCAATGGAAAAATTTACACTGACTGCATATTTTATAATATGAAAGAATTGATAATTTTATTTTTAAAGCATTAAAATAGTACCACGATTATGTTAAATAATAGAGTCCTCATCTTTGAGAGGTATTTACTGACATATTTACAATTCCTGGAAATTGCTTCAAAATAATATAGGAAGTAGTAGAGTAATAGATTAGATTCAATGCTATTCCTATCAAAGTACCAACAGCATTCTTCACAGAATTAGAAAAAAATCTATTTCAAAATTCATATGGATTAAAAAAAGAGCCCGCATAGCCAAGACAATTCTAAGCAAAAAGAACAAAGCTGGAGGCATCACATTACCCAAGTTCAAACTATAAGGCTACAGTAATCAAAACACCATGTTACTGGTACAAATACAGGCACATAGACCAATAGAACAGAATAGAGAGCCCAGAAATAAGGCCTCACACCTACAACTATCTGACCTCTGGCAAAATAGGTAAAAACAGGCAATGGGAAAAAGACTCCCTATTCAATAAATGGTTCTGGGATAACTGGCTAGCCATATGCAGAATATTAAAGCTGGACCCCTTCCTTACACCATATACAAAAGCAACTCAAGATGGATTAAAGACTTAAATGTAAAACCCAAAACTACAAAAACCCTGGGAGACAACCTAGAAAATAACATTCTGGACATAGGAACGAACAAAGATTTCATGACAAATACATCAAAAGCAATCACAACAAAAGCAAAAATTGACATGTCAGATTTAATTAAGCTTAAGAGCTTCTACACAGCAAAAGAAACCATCAACAGAGTAAACAGATAACCTATAGAATGGGAGAAAATATTTTCAAACTATGCATCTGACGAAGGTCTAATATCCAGCATCTATAAGGAACTTAAACAGATCTACAAGAGAAAAACAACCCCATTAAAAAGTGGGCAAACTACACCAAAAGACACTTTTCAAAAGAAGACATACATGTAGCCAACAAGCATATGAAAAAAGATCAATATCACTGATCATCAGAGAAATGCAAATCAAAAACACAATGAGATACTATCTCACAGCTATCAGAATGACTATTATTAAAAAGTCAAATAGGCCGGGCGCCCTGGTGACTCACGCCTGTAATCCCAGCACTTTGGGAGGCTGAGGTGGGCAGATCACGAAGTCAGGAGGTCGAGATCATCCTGGCTAACACGGTGAAACCATCTCTACTAAAAATACAAAAAAAAAAAAAAAAAAAAAAAGAATTAGCCAGGCGTGGTGGCGGGTGCTTGTAGTCCCAGCTACTCAGGCGGCTGAGGCAGGAGAATGGCGTGAACTCAGGAGGCAGAGCTTGCAGTGAGCCGAGATTGCGCAACTGCACTGCAGTCTGGGCGACAGAGCAAGACTCCATCTCATTTAAAAAAAAAAAAAAGTCAAATAATAACATATGCTGGCAATGTGGTAGAGAAAAGGGAACACTTATACCCTGTAGGTGGGAGTGTAAATTAGTTCAACCATAGTGGAAAGAAGTAGGGCCATTCCTCAAAGAGCTAAAAGCGGAACTACCATTGGACACATCAATCCCATTACTGAGTATATACCCAGAGGAATATAAATTATTCTACCATAAAGACAAATCCACACAAGTTTTCATTGCAGCACTATTCGCAATAGCAAAGACAGGGAATCAACCTAAATACCCCTCAATGACAAATTGGATAAAGAAAAATGTGGTACATATACAACATGGAATACTATGCAGCCATAAAAAAGGAAGATCATGTCTTTTGTGGGAACATGGATGGAGCTGGAGGCTGTTACCCTTAACAAACTAACACAGGAACAGAAAACCAAATACGATATGTTCTCACATATACGTGGAAGCTAAATGTTAACAACTTATGAACACAAAGAAGGAGACAATAGGCACTGGGGTTTGCATGTGATTGGAAGGTGGAAGGAGAGAGAGGAATAGAAAAGATAACTATTAAACACATTGGAAGTGACAACACTTATTTAGGTTTCTCACTTTAATATGATTGTGTTTCATTAACGAATTATGAAAAACAGAGTTTATAGAGATGCTTTTATTAATTTATTATTTATAAAATAATTTTATATCTGCTTTTATGGTAACCATCATTATACTCTCTATCTCCATGAGTTCAATTGTTTTAACTTTTACCTCCCACCAATGAGTGAGAATATGTGAAGTTTGTCTCTTTGTACCTGGCTTCATTTGTTTAACATAATGTCTTCCAGTTCCATCCACGTTGTTGCTAATGACAGGATTTCTTTTATGCATGAAGCCAAATTATATTCTTATGTATAAATATGTTCATATATATGTGATTTATGTATATGTGATATATACGTAATACACACATATATGCACATATATATATCACAGTTTTTAAATTCATTTATGGATCCATAAGTGTTTAGGTTGATTACATATCTTGACTGTTGATAATAATGCTGCAAAATACATGAAAGTGCAAATATTTCTTAGGTAATAGTAATTTTATATCCTTTAAGTATGTGTCCAGTAGTGGGGTGGATGGAATATATAGTAGTTATCTTTTTAATTTCTTGAGAAATCTCCAACTGTTTTCTATAATGGCTGTGCCAATTTACATTTCCACCAACAGTGCACAAGGATTCCCTTTTTTCCACGTTCGAACCAATACTTATTTACTTTTTAAATAATAGTCATCTTAAAATATGTAATGTGATATCCTACTGAGGTTTTAGTTTATGTTTTTCTGATAATTAATGATACTCATCTTTTTATATACCTGTTGGCCATTTATATGTTTTATTTGAAGAAATGTCCATTCAAGTTCTTTGCCCACTTTTTTTGACTTTTATTTTAAGTTCAGGGGTACAAGCGTAGGTTTGTTACACAAGTAAACTTGTGTCATAGGTGTTTGTTGTACAGATTATTTCATCTCCTAGCTATTAAGCCTAGTATCCATTAGTGATTTTTTTCTTTGCCCATTTTTTAATGTGTTAATTCACTTTGATATTCAGTTTTATGAGTTTCTTGTCCATTATTGACATTAATTTTTTTATTAGATTTATCATTTGCAAGTATTTTCTCCTATTCTTTAAAGTATCTTTTGATTTTGTTGATTGTTTGCTTTGCTGTGCTAGACATTTCAGCTGTTACAATCCTCCTCGTTTATTTTTTGCTTTTTTTGCCTGAGCTTATGGTACCATCTTCAAAAAACAATTGCCAAGACCAATCTCAAGTATTTTTTTTCCTGTTTTTTATTTTATTTTATTTTTTGCTTGGTGTTTTATGGTTTCAGTTCTTACCATTAAGTCTTCAAGTGTAGTTTATTTTTGTGTATGGTGATAAATAAGTGTGCAATTTTATTCTATTTTTTTAAAAAAATTATTTTAAGTTCTGGAGTACATGTGCAGGATGTGTCAGTTTGTTACATATGTAAACGTGTGGTATGGTGGTTTGCTGGTCTAATTTTACTCTGTCGCATGTAAATAATTAGTTTTTCCAGTAGCATATATTGAAGACACTGTTCTTTCTGCATTGTATATTAGTGGCATACTTGATGGAAATTAGTTGATGTTATGTAGGGATTTATTACTGGGCTTTTTATTCTATTTCATCAGTCTATCTGTCTGTTTTTATGCCAATACCACATGTTTTAGTTACTATAGCTTTATAACATAATTTGAAACCATAAAGGGTAATGCTTCTTGTGTTTGTTTGTTTGCTTGTTTTCCATTGGCTGCTTGGGTTCTTTAGTGGTTCCACATGGATTTTATAATTGCTTTTTCTATTTCTCTAAGGAATGTCATAGTAATTTTGATAGGGATTGCATTGAATCAGATTACTTGGAGTTACTTGGAGTAGTGTGGACATTTTAACAGTATTCTACTTTACAAAAATGAGATATCTCTCCATTTATTTATGATAATTCCTTCACTGATGTCTCAGAGTTTTCAGTGTGCAAATCTTTCACTCTACTTAAATTTATACCTAAGTGTTTTATTTTTTGATGCTATCATTAGTGGAATTGTTTTCTTAATTTATTTTTTATTATTTTAAGTGTATTAAAATTAACTATTTTTTGTATTCTGATTTTGAAACCTGCAACTTTACTGAATTTGCTTATTCTAATTATTTTGGTCAAAATTTTGACATATATATTTATATATTATATATTTATATTATATATATAATATGATACATGCTTATATATATAATATATAATATATGCTTATATTATATATATATGATTATATCATCCACAAACAATTTTACCTTTTTCTGACTTGGATGCCTTTTATTTCTCTTTCCTAATCTCTATGTCTAGAATTTTCACTACTGTGTTGGGTAGAAGTGGCAAGAGGGGGCATCATCATCTTGTTTCTGATCTTAGAGGACAAGCTTTAATTTTTTCATTATTTAGTATGTTAAAACGGGCTTGTCATATATGACCTTTATAATAGTGAAGTATTTTCCTTTTGTACCTATTGAGAGTTTTTTTAATCATAAAAGTATGCTAAATCTTGTCTAATACTTTTTATGTTTGCATTGAGATAACCATATAATGTTTATTCTTCATTCTGTTAATGTAGTGTATCACATTTATAGATTTGTGTCTGTTAAACCATCCTTGCATCCCAGAGATAAATCCCACTGGATCTGGGTGTGATTGTTTAAACGTATTGTTGAATTTAGTTTGCTAGCATTTTGTTGAGGATTTTGCCATCTATATTGGTCAGGAATATTAGCCTGTAAATATTTTTTTCTTGTAGTGTTCTTATCTGTCATTAATATTATAGTAATACTAGATAGGCCAGTTCTTATTTGACAGATTTCTTTTTCTGAACTAAATGGGAATTAGAATAATTTACTTTTGAACCTGGATCCTTTATATTTTTATATTTTCTCTAAACTTAATAACTTGACTGTGTTTTTATTTTCAGTTTATCTGTTTCTATACATATCTTATTATAAACAAGTAAGATAAAGAAGTTGACACTTTCTACCATCTTCATGGAAGATGTTTTTTCCCCAAACCTACCAGTTCATTAGATATACTTTAGATGTCCATATAACCAGAAGTTACACTGCAGCCAAAATTTATGTTACTAAACAATAGGGATTGTTTGTTTACTAGAATTGTGTAACAATTTCATCATATTCCTTTTGGCTTACACAGTCTCTTTGATTTCACAGTGTCTCCTCAAAATTTTTCTTGTTTCCTCCTATAATCTGGTCTCAAAACTAACATGCTATAGACTTTGTCATAATAACATTCAACTTTAAAGTTTAGTTCTGTTTACTAATTGTTCAAATAACCCACTTCAAATTGATTTGAAACCACAATAATTATTATTTTGCTAATTAGTCTGTTGTTGTGGTAGAGCTTTCAGGGAATGAATGACTTGTCTCTGCTCTACGTGGCATCAGATGGGGTTGCTTGACTAGAACTAGAGGATTTATTTCAAGATGGCTTACTCACATGAGTGGCATGGCGAAGCTTACTCTTGGTTGAGAATTCAACTTTGGCAGCTGGCTAGAGTAGGGGCTGATTATGTTATGTGAGATGGCTTGATAGAATTCTCTATTTAACAAAAATTAAATGAGCTTGCAAGTAAAATATCAGAATTGTTCATAAGCTCAGTCATGACTGTTTTCTATTACAGAAACCAGAAAATTGTGACACATGGACCAAATTTAGTTCACAGTCTTTTTTTTTATATAAAATTTTATTTGAACATAACAATGTCCATTTGTCTATATATTGCCTATGGCTGGTTTTACAATGCAAAGATAACGTTGAAAAGTTACCACAAATACATTATGGCTCTCAAATACTAAAATATGTACTATCTAGTCCTTTACTGAAAAAACTAGGACCCCAGCCCTCTAGACCATGTGACTGTTGTCACAAAGGAAGATTCTGAAATGGCAGAGGTTAGGTGGTGACATTTCATTGTCAGAAGAAAGAGGGGTGGAATTATTATAATGAGCAAATTGAGACTGGCAGCCACGAAGTCTTTATTCATTAAAAAAAGAAAAAAAAAAAAAAAAAACTATAGAGCTGTTTAAGAGAACACCGTGTCCTTAGGGGCACAATAAATAGATGAGTGTATTGCTCAATTATATGACCAAAAGCAAAGTTCAATGATCAGAAGCCTGAAACTCTTTCCTCCAGAGCCCTCAATCAAAGTTACAATTTCTTCCCCATTTTAAAGACCTGAGCTGGTTTTCTTACTCCTTGACTAAAGGAAAGGCTGGGTTCCCAGTAAGAAGAACTCAAAAACACAACAGTTATGCGTATTAAAGAGTCCCTCAGTCTCTCCCAAGTGTTTTGATTTCCTTTCTTTCAAATATCCAAATACTGGAGAAAGGGCAATATCCAGACATTTCAAGAATAAATGGTCCCAGAGTCTGAACTAATATTAATACTTGAAAACCTGAGGTGTCACCATGGCCCTCCTGTTAGAGTGAGTGCATATAGAGTCAGTTAATAAATAGAGTCCAAGCCTAAGTTTCAGTAATAGGCCATCTACTGTCCATTCGGTGGTCATTTATTTGGTCCTCAAATTCATAATTAAAATAAATATGTTTGATAATTGGCAGAACAACCTCATTGGCCTTTTGGCTTATGAAGTAAAAGCTGACTTGGTGTAAATATCAAAATTGTTCAAAAGTTCAGAGGGTCTTTTTTCTATAGCAGAGGCTATATATAGATGTGTGCTTTGAGTTGTGGGAGAAGCCAGAAGGGATTCAAATGACACAATATCAAGTTCTCTTCCTCACTCTGCCCTTGCAGATAAGGTCCCCTAGCCAAGCAATCCTTATCAAACAGACCAGGCAGAATTTTTTGCTTATTCTTGAGTGACAGATTTCAGTTTTCTGTCAAACTTGTGAGATTATTCAAACTAGCCAATTACCTCCTCCCGTAGGAAACAGAAGCCACCTCATCCTCTGGATACTACAAAGCTTGGTTCCCATAGACCCTGGTTGTTCACTCTGTTGCCAAGTGCAATACCATATGACCCTGCATGGCATTGGTATTCTCCTCCCTTAGGCTTTGAGTACAAGGAATTAATAAACTGCTGTTGATCTCATTTGCCCAGTGTGAGGTGTCATCTATTTGATCATTCACATAATCTTAGAATCTTTTCCTTACCAATACAGTAAATAAGAGTTGATTAAAACATGATTTTAATAGAGAAAGGTAAATGAAAACTTCTGCAACTGCCTTCATCCGCCAAACTAATGTGATAAACAAAAACTAAGATCACACTTGGGCCATTGATTGTATTGGGATAAATAGTGCCTTCCTAGAATCAATGTCTACTCAGAACCTGTGTATATGACTTTATGTGGAAAAATGGCCTTTGCAAATGTAATAAGATGAGAATTACAAGATCAAGGCACCAAGAGATTCAGTGTTTGATGGAGGCCTGCTTTCTGGTTCATAGATGGCACCTTCTTGCTGTGTCCTTACATGGTTGAAAGAAGCAAGCAAGCTCTCTGGGGCCTCTTTCATAAGGATGCTAATCACATTCAGGAGGGCTCTGCCCTCAGAATCTACTCACTCCCCAAAATGCCACCTCCTAATTACAGCTCCTTGGGAGTTAAGGATTTCAACATAGGAAATTTAGAAAAATACAAGCATAAGCATTCAGACCATAACATATGACTATAGATATTTGAAAAACTCATTTAACTGTATAATTAAAATAGTTTCATGTTACTGTATATAAATGATACATCAAAAAATTTCCTTTTTAAAAGGGCAAATGAGTTGAGCAGATGTTTTTCCCAAGAAAGTATACAAATGGCCAAGAAGCATATAAAATTGTGTTAAACAATTAGTCTTCAGCAAAATGCAAATTAAAGTCACAAAGAAATACCATTCTACACCTGTTAAAATAGCACAACCAGAGATATAATAGTAAGTGTTGGTGAGTAGGTACAACTGGAACCTTCATGCATTGCTGATGGGAAGGTAAAATGGTGCAATTAATTTGCAATTTTTTTCTCTGAGTGTATATATATCTTGTGATTCAGCATCCCACTACTCAGAATTTTCTTGAGAACTAAAAAGAGGTTTAAACAAATCTTATCTTGTATTAATATGCATAATTGCTTTATTCATAATCACTTTAAACTAGAAACAACCCAAACGTCTATCAATACATACATGGATTAAAAAGTGATGTTGCAAGAGTTGCCAACTATAAAGTTAGAGGGATCACAGTCCATGTAAGACTGCCCTCAATTCTGACATTGATTACTAGTTTGGAGGCATTCTGGAAACCATCTTCAGGATTGATAATTCACTAGAAGGACTTGAACTCACTGGAAGCTGCTATGCTTACAGTACAATATGGGAGTATAATATGGTTTATTACAAGAAAAAGATAAGGATCAAAATCAGCCAAGGGAAGAGTCACATAGGATAGAATCCAGGAGGGTTTCAAACATGGAGCTTCCTGGTGTCTTCTCCCCATGGAGTTATGGAGAGCATTACACACCAAGCATTGATTTTTGAAGATATGTATATAGTACCAACAATCAGAGAGGCTTACCTCACCCTCAGTATCCAGAGTTGTTATTGCACTAGGTTACACACTACCCACATGGCTGAACTTTAGTCTTTAGTCTCTCTGGAGGTAGAACTAATACAACATGGCGCAAAGCCTACACCATGAATCACATTGATAGACTATTCAGTGGCTATGACCCTCAGAAAAACAAAGACACTCCTTTTGGGCATGACATTTTAGGTACTTGGATATCACCTCCCAGTAGCTGAGGGCAAAAGATAGACATCTCTTTGTATAAGGTTAATTCTTTACTACACAGATGATAGAGCTATATAATAGAACATTGCTGAGCAATAAAAGGGAAGAAACTGCTGATACATGGAACAATACAAATTTGTCTACAATTATAATAAGCAAAAGAAAAAGACAGACCCCCCCAATACATATTATGCAATTGCATTTATATGAAACTTGATAAAAATCAAATCTAAACTATAGTAGCAGAAAGAAGAACAATGAATGTGTGACCTGGAAGTGGAGATGGAGATTGACTGGGAATGGTCATAGATAATTTTTAAGGTGACAGACCTGTACTATACTACAGCTTTTTGCATAATAAATGGGTTCATGCATTTGTCAAAACTCATAAAACTGTATATTAATAATCTGTGCAGTTTATTATATGTAAAGTATACCTCAACAAAATTTATTTTTAAAAAAACAAGTTCTTGGTATGATGTGTTTATAGACAGAGCCTTTGGCCCTGGATGTGACCATGTGACCAGAACCTCCTATCATGATCTGGGTCCTGTCATACCAGGTCATATGATAAGGAAGACCATCCTAACATAGAAATGGTAAGTCAGGGATCTATCATGAGGGAGGGTCAGGGTCACAAGTAAGAAGTACAAGCAATTGGCACAGACTCTCATGTCACTCTTGTACTAGTTCCTCTACCTTAGTTTATATTTATAATCATAGGTGAGTTTCCCTTATGACCATCTGATCAAAAAATATATGTTATCCTCCATGAGCATCCCCCATTGAAAACGCACTAGACAATGAACTAAGCAAAATGACTCAATAAATAGATCTGAGATAGCTTCTATTATTGTCAATCCCAATGCCAGCACAATGGGTATGTGAACAGAGTAGCCATGGTGACAGGAAAAGGGGATACATATGAGCATGGGCTAACACCAAGATTGATCTAGATGCTATCACTACCAAAAGGCCCACCTGTTAGAAATAGAGACTAATGATGAGCCTCTAAATAGCATTACCTGTGAAAGATTTTAATCATCCACTCTATGGAAAATTGTTCACATTGAACTTCTTTCACTCTTCAAAAAACATCAATTAATCTTGTCTGAAATCAACACAAGTTCAGGTATGGGTTTGTTTTTCCTTCCCATAGAGCCTCAGGCAGCATCCATGTGTGAAGGCTTACACAATATTTAATCCACTGCTATAAGATCTCAAATACCATTTCTTCAGAATCAGAGATATAGTATCAGCAAAAGATGCAAGGTAGAGGGCATACAACCATATGATACACTGGTCACATCATATACTGCACCACTCAGAAGCTGCTAGCTAACAACAGTCCTTTGAAGGCACAGCTGAGGTGTGAGATTGAAAAGTAATGTCCCTCAAAGATAAGGCACCATCCTCTATGATGTAGAATACACCAAGATGGAAGGGACTTGCCTTGTCTCAGATGAGACTTTGAACTTTGGACTTTTGAGTTAATGCTGGAATGAGTTAAGACTTTAGGGAACTCTTGGAAAGGCATGACTGTATTTTACAATGCTGGAAGTCACGAGATTTGGAAAGGAGTTGGGTGGAATGATATGGTTTTTTAGGTGGGCTACAAATTAAACTGACATAAGACAAATTTACAGGGAAAAAAATTTCAATTTATAATTTCTAAAGTTTTTATTGGCTTAGATAAAACAAGTGCAGTTTTGCTACATGAATATATTGCATAGTGGTGAATTCTGGGCTTCTAATGTAACCATCACCCAAACAATGTACATTGTACCCAAAAGGTAATTTCTCATCCCAAACCCTCTTCCCACCCTCCCACATTTTGGAGTCGCCAGTGTCTATTGTTCTACTCTCTATGTTCATGTGTACATGTTGTTTAGCACCCACTTATAAGTGAGAACATGTGATACTTTCTGAGTTATTTCACTGAAGATAATGGCTTCCAGTTCCCTCCATTTTGCTGCAAAAGACATAATTTTATTTTTTATATGGCTGAATAGTATCACACATTATATATGTACCACATTTTCTTTATTCAATTATTGATGCACACTAAAGCTCATTTTATTACTTAGCTGTTGTGAATAGTGCTGTGATAAACACACAAGTGCAGGTGTTTTTTTCATATAATAATTTATTTTCCTTTGTATAGATACCTAATAGTGGGATTGCTGGTTTCAATGCTGGTTCTGTTTTTAGTTATTGGAGAAATCTTCATATTATTTTTTATAGAGATAATGCTAATTTATATTCCCAACAACAATGTATAAGCATTTTCTTTTCTCTATATCCTCATCAACATCTGTTTTTTTGTTTTGTTTTGTTTTTTAATAATACCAATTCTGATTGTTGTAAAATGGTATCTCATTGTGGTTTTAATTTGTATTTATTTGATGATTAGTGATGTTGAACATTTTTTCATATGTTTGTTGGCCACTTGTGTATCTTCTTTTGAAAACTATCTGTGTCCTTAGCCCAATTATAATAGGATTTTTTATTTCTTGTTGAGTTAGTTGACTACCTTGTAGATTCTGAATATGAGTCAATAGTTAGATATGTGGTTTGCAAATATTTACTCCCATTCTGTAGTTTATCTGGTTACTGTATGGATTATTTCTTTTGCTGTGCAGAAACTTTTCAGTTAATTAAGTCCCATTTGTGTATTTTTCTTCCTGTTGCATTTGAATTTGAGTTCTTAGTCATAAATTTTTTTTGTTTAGCCTGATGTCCAGAAGAGTTTTTCCTAGGTTTTCTTCTAGAATTTTTATAGATTTAGGTCTTACATTTAAGTCTTTCCTCCAGCTTGAGTCAATTTTTGTATATGGTAAGAGATATGGGTCCAGTTTCATTCTTCTGAATATGGCTATCCAACTTTCCCAGTACCATTTTTTGAATAGGGCACTCTTTCCCCAGTGTATATTTTGGTTGACTTTGTCAAAGATCAGTTGGTTATAGCTATGTGGCTTCATTTCTTGGTTCTCCATTCTGTTCCATTGGTCTATGTGTCTATTTCTTTACCAGTGCTGTGCTATTTTAGTTACTATAGCCTTGTAGTATAATTTGAAGTCAGGTAATGTGATGCCTCCAGCTTTGTTATTTTTTGCTTAGAGTTGCTTTGGCTATTTGAGCACTTCCTTGGTTCTATGTAAATTGCATTATTGCTTTTTCTAATTCTGTAAAAAATGACATTGGTAATGTGACAGGAATTGAATTAAATCTGTAGATTACTTCAGGCAGTATGGTCATTTTAATGATACTGATTATACTAATACATTATTATGAGATGTTTTTCTATTAGTTTGCATCATCTACTGATCATATCAATCCATGATCATGAGATGTTTTTCCATTAGTTTGTATCAAAATAGATGAAAAATATTATCTATTTTTCTTCTTTTAATAATTCTCCTTGTAGAAATAATTTCCCTTCTTAGATAAATGTATTTTGTGGTTTTTTGTAGCTATTATAAATGGGATTGAGTTCTTGATATGGTAATAACCTTGATTGGTATTGGTCTATAAAAACACTACAGATAGTTGTATGTTGATTTTGTATTCTGAAATTTTACTGAAATCACTTATCCAATCTAGGAGTTTTTTTGTTGTTTGGTTGGTTTTTTTTTTTTTTTTTTTTTTTGAGTCTTTGGACTTTTCTAGGTATAAGAAAATATGATCAGCAAATAAAGATAATTTGATTTCCTCATTTCCAATTTAGATGCATTTTATTTTTTCCTCTGTCCTGATTGTTCTAACTAGGGCTTCCAGTATTATTTTGAAAAAGTGCGATGAAAGTATACAGCCTTGTCTTGTTCCAGTTATGGGGAAGGCTTTAAATTTTTTATACAGTATGACGTTTCCTGTGGATTTGTCACTTATAGCTTATATTATTTTGAGGAATGTTCAATCTATGCATAGTTGGCTAACAATTTTTATTATGAAGGGATACAAAATGTTATCAAATGCTTTTTCTGTATATCTATTGATATTATATAATTTTCCTTCTAATTCAGTTTATGTGGTGAATTATATTTATTGATCTACATATGTTGAACAATCCTTGCATCCCTGGAATAAATCTCAACTAATCATGGTATATTATCTTTTTGATGTGCGTTTGACTCAGTTTACAGCATTTTGTTGAGGATTTTTGCATTTATGTTCATCAAAGACATTGGCCTGTAGATTTTTGTTGTTGTGTCCTTGCCTGCTTTCAGTATCATGGTGGTATTGGCTTTCTAAAATTAGTTAGGAAGGATTTCCTCCTTAGTAATTATTTGGAACAGTTTCAGTAGGATAGGTACAATGTCTTCTTGTGTGTAATAGGATTTGGCTATGAGTTAGTCTGGTCCTGGGGATTGTTGTTGTTGAGATATTTTTTTATATTACAGATT
Source organism: Papio anubis (assembly GCF_008728515.1). NCBI lineage: Eukaryota > Metazoa > Chordata > Mammalia > Primates > Cercopithecidae > Papio > Papio anubis. The sequence continues at coordinate 63,943,388 of NC_044996.1, forward strand.
CAAACTCAGTACTCATTATTGGCCTGTTTGGGATTTCTGTTTCTTCTTGAATCAATCTTGGGAGGTTCTGTGTTTCCAGGAATTTATTCATTTCCTTTAGGTTTTCTGGTTTGTAACCAAGATATAGAGATGTTCATTGTAGTATCTGATGATCTTCTGTATTTCTGTAGTATCAGTTGGAATGTCCCCTTTTCATTTCTCTTTGTGCTTATTTGAATCATTTCCCCTTTTTTATATGTTAATCTCAGTGCTAGAGTTCAATTAATTTTGTTATTTTTCAGAGAACAATTTTTTTTCTTGATACTTTGTATATTTTTTTGTTTCAATTTTATTTACTTCTGCTGTAATCTTTGTCAATTCTTATCTTCTGCTATCTTTGCATTTGGATTTTTCTTGTGTTTTAAGTTCCTTATAGTATAACATTAAGTTGTTAATTCGTGACCATTATACCTTTTTTATGTTAGTATTTAATGTTACAAACTTTCCCCTTAGCACTACTTTTGCTATATCCCAGAGGAGTTTTGTATGTCATATCTCTATTTTCATTCATTTAAAAATGTTTAAATCTTTCTCTTAATTTTACCATTGACCCAAAGATTATTCAGGAGCAGGTTGTTTAATTTCCATGTGTTTGTATAGTTTTGAGAGTTCATCTTGATATTGATTTTTGTTTCATTTTACTGTGATATGAGAAAATACTTGACAAGATATATATTTTTTATTTACTGAGACTTGTTTTGTAGCCTAACATATGGTCTATCTTGGAAAATATTCCATGCACCAATGAAAATAATATATATTCTGTGGATGTTGGATAAAAAGTTATATAAATGTCTTTTAGATTTATTCTAGAGCCCAATAAAAGTTTAATGTTTCTTCATTGATTTTTTTACCTTGATAATCTCCCTAGTGTTGTCTGTGAGGAGTTGAAGTCTACCACTATTATTGTACTGCTGTCTATCTCTTTTCTTAGTCTAGTAGAATTTGTTTTATAAATCTGAGTGTTCTGATCTTTGGTGTGTATATATTTAAAATTGTTATATCTTCTTATTCAATTTATCCCTTTATCATTATATAGTGACACTCTTTGTCTTTTAAATTATTGTCTCAAAGTTTGTTTTATTTGACATAAGTATAGATACTTCTACTCACTTTTGATTTCCATGTACATGGAACATATTTTTTCACCCCATGTACATAGAGTCTATAAAAGTCTTTACGCATTAGGTAGGTGATATGGTTTGGTTGTGTCTCTACCCAAAATCTAATTTTTATTGTAGTCTCTATAATCCCCATGTATCAAGGGCAGAACCAGGTGGAGACAATTGGATCATGGAGGCAGTTTCCTTCATGCTGTTCTCGTGATAGTGAGTGAGTCTCATGAGATCTGATGGCTTTATATGCATCTGGAATTTATTCTGCTTACACTTACTCCATTCTGCTGTCCTGTGAAGAAGGTGCCTGCTTCCCCTTTGCCTTCCACCATGATAGTACGTTTCCTGAGGCCTCCTCACCATGTGGAACTATAAGTCAATTAAACCTCTTTTCTTTATTAATTACCCAGTCTTGGGTATTTCTTCATAGTAGTGTGAAAACAGAATAATACAGTAGATTTCTAGTAAACAGCATATAGTTTTATCCTGTTTTTATTTTTAATATATTCCAGCAATATGCATTTTATTATTTTATTGCTAATAAAAAAAATTTATGTTTATTTTTAATTTTGGATTCAGCAAGTACATGTGCAGGTTTGTTTCATGAGCTTATTGCTTCATGCTGAGGTTTGCGTTTCTAATGGTCTCATAACAAAGGTAAAGATCATAATACCCAATGGGCAGCTTTTCCAACCTTGCCCCTGTTCCTTTTTCTGTCCTTTTGGAATCCCCAGTGTTTACTATGCATATCTTTGTATCCATATATACTAGATATTTAGCTCCAACTTTTAAGTGAGAGCATGTGATATTTGGTTTTCTCTTTATTTATTTCCTTCTAATAATGGCTTTCAGTTGCATCTATGTTGCTGCAAAAGATATAATTTTCATTCTTACCAACAGTTTATAAGCATTCACTTTTCTCCACAACCTCACCAACATTATTATTTTCTAGTAGCAACGAATTTCCTTAACATTTGTTTGTCTATGAAAAAAACTTTATTTCTCCTTCATTTATGAAGCTTAGTTTAGCAGGATACAGAATTTTTGGCTGATATTTTTTCTTTGAGAAGATCGAAAATAGGACACCAGTCTCTTCTGGGTTATAAGGTTTTTGCTGGGAAGTTCACTGTTAGTCTTATGGGATTTCCTTTTTCTGTGATTAGACACTTTTGCCATTTTTTAGAATGTTTTTCTTCACATTGACTATAGATTGTCTAATTCTATATGCCTTGGTGAATTTCATCTTGCAGTATGTCTTCCTGGAATTTTTTTGGCTTCTTCTATATGGATATATAAATATCTAACAGAATTATGAATCAGTTTGCTAACTATTTCCTCAAATAGACTTTCCAAACTTTTTACTTTTCTGTCTTCTCTCTCAGTAATTCCTATGCCTCAAAGGTTGGATGTTTTACAGAACCCCCTATTTCTCAAAATCTTTGTTCATTTTAAAAATTTTTATTTATTTTTTCCTGACTTGGTTAATTTGACAGACCTGACTTCAAGCTCTGCAATTCTTTCTCCTGCTTTATCTATTGTATTGTTAGTGTTTTCAATAATATTTTTTAATCTCTTCAATAAACTTTATTTCCACATTTTTTTTTCTCAAAATATCTCTTTAGCAAATTTTTTATTCATTTCCTAAATTGTCTTTCTGACTTCCTTTTGTTGGTTTTTAACTTTCTCTTGGATCTCATGGAGCTTCTTTAAGATCAATATTTTTATTTCTTCATCTTGTGTTTCAGATATTTCATTTTGTTTAAGATCTGACGGTGGAGTGTTAGTGTGAGCCTTTGGGAGTGTTGTCATGCACTGATCCTTCATGTCACCTGAACTGTTTCTCTCCTTGCTTCTCATGTAAGTAAACCATCTTTTAAAATTATTATTTAATTTAGTTTCATTTGCATGAATAATTATTTTCCTTGAGGATGTGACTATAATGTATGTTGTGTATGGTTGTTTGACATTGATTTTTGATGTTTTTAGTGGAAAAGGCTCAGTATAGATTTTTGGCTATAGATAGCCTTTGTTAAGTGGTTTTCTCAAATGCTGGTTGTAGTAGTGGTATTTGAACAGGCTCACCACCTTTTGCAGAACTGGCATAGCAAAGCTCTCAGAAAGTGTATCTTGTCTCCAAGAATTTTTCATTTTTGCCAGCAGGTTTTAAATTGAGTTGTGTAGTTTAACCTCCCAGCGAGTAGGTTGCACTTGTCGATAAGAGCCAGTTGCCAAAGAAGCAGATAGGTATATGTGTAATCCTTGTTTACTTGAGGAACTCTGCCTTGCCTAATGTGATGGAGTAGTCGTGGAATGCCCAGTGCTGTGAGCTCCCAGCTCTGCCTCAGAAATGGGGACAAAGCTGAGTAGAGCTGGACCACCCAGCTTACCCTCAGACACCTCAATGGCAAGAACAAGCATCAGTCTTGACATTGGTTGTGGGACAAGTTTCTAGTAAAATATACTGAGGTCTCTGCAGGGTGAGGGAGGAATTCCCTAGTTTCATGGCCTGGGCAGGCAAGAAGAAAATATTCTTTCCTGTTATGCTACTGTCCTGGGACTTGAGATTTAAAGTATAGACAGACACCACATCTATCTTCAGGCCATAATGTAGCTGAGAGCCATAAAAGATGTCTGCCTTGTGGTTCTCTGCCAAAATGCCTTTCATGCACAATCTCCTTTCTCAGCCTGAAACAAACAATTTTATGTCTCTTCAGCTGTAGGGATGATGTTCCTCCACATAGGTGGTGGAGGGTGGGGACCCTAACTTTCATGCAAGACTGGGCCTGGTGGGCATACTACCAGTGCGGTGGAGCCATGCATCATAGTGCTAGAACAGTCATCCACAGGTGCAGCCATGCCCATCTTCTGTGGGGGCAGCCATGGCTGTGTCCTCAGCAGTGAGTGGGAAGGGAGGAGAAATCCCCCTCCCAGTGTTTGTGCCTGAACACTTGGATCTCCTGGCCACTAAGGCTGAACCATACTCCTTCCCCACAGAGCTGAACACAGGACCCATGTCTCTTCAGAAAGAGTCATAGTCACTCTCAGCCAATAACCAGGAGCTCTTGGCCACAGGAAAACACATCTGTTGTTTTCCTTGTCCCAAGGGTTTCTCCCTTGCTGTACTGCACTCACTCACTCTTTAAAAAGAAGCACTCACTGAGAGGTAGACTAATACAAATTCTGCAACTCTCCAGGGTCTACCTTACCCCACTCCGTGTACCTGCCACAATTCAAGCAGGTGCTGGGAAATATCTGTGGTGGTTCCAATGTTGTGGAGAAATAAGGGCTGAAGCTTACTGGGCAGACCACAGTTCTGCAATAGGTACACTCCTAATATAGCACCTGGCACTGAAGGTTTTTTCTGGCATAGGGCAGGTGAACCTGTATGAGCTGGTAGCCCAGTGCAATATCCTCAAGAATTTCCAAACTCGCCACCAACACCAGTACATGGGTTTGCAAAGGCAGAGGAGTTTACTGACAATTTGGAAATTACCAATCTCCTATAGGGTGAAGTGAGCGAGAAACACCCACTTACCCTTTCTACTAGAATATCAAGTTCCTCAGGCTTCAGTCTCTCCCAGACTCTTGCATTGTTCTTTTTCTGTGCCCTGACTTCTTCCTGTGAGTTCTCCAATAGGCTCCAGCACTCTCAACTTTATATTCTATTTGATTTATAATTATTCGTCTGTAACTTTGATTCTTCTTTCTCAGAAGAATTGGTGCTCAAGGTCTTAGTTTGCTATTTTGAAAAAAAAGCTAATTATGTCCTTATCGATTAGAGTTTCACAAAATATGAGATTCAGAGCAGGGACAGAATATTGAAGTTTATAGAGCATCCTGAGCTACAGGAACAAATAAGGGCTTGGAGCTTCTGAGGGTTGGTGGAGACACATTATGGGAGGGTGAAGCAAAGAAATATATGGTGAATAAAGGGTGCCATGGTATGCAGACAAAAGTTTCTCAGGTAATAAGAATTTTCTCTGAAAAGTTCTCATCCTGACAAATTTCAAACTAACAACCTGGAAATATAACAAAGAAATATATTCGGAGATGGCATATTTGGGTTGATTACAGTCATATTTTAGGGTGATGTGTTTTGAGACCCAACAGTCCAAAGGTGATTCAGAGATAGAGCATAAAATTTGGGATCATCCTACCTAGATCTACACGATATTAAACTGAGCATACAAGAAACCTAGATCAGGTAATAGAGGAGGGAGATGGTTTAGGTGTAAATAAATCTCAATCCTCAATTTTATGTGTATTGACATTGGATCATAATTTTCCTTTACATTCTTTTTAAGGTTTTTAAAAAAAAATTTTAATTATTTTTAATTGTTCTGGTTGCACAGTAGGTGTTTATTATTTTTAATTGTTCTGTTTACATAGTAGGTGTTTATGTTATGGTGTGAAAAGGAAATAAAAAGTTGGAAACCCAATACACTATGCCAAAAGGAAAAAATAAATTTGAGTCCTGCAAGAAACGACCTTTTATTTCTAATCAGATAGCTACAGAGAAAAGATTAAACATTTCCACAGGTAGCTAATCTATGTTCACTTTATCTTATGTAATAAACCTATCTACTGAGTTTGAGATGAAAATATAACTGACTCCTCCTATGGCTCCTTTTCTCTCGCAAAATGTGGATTAATATGCCCTTCCTCTTTCTCCTCCGGCTCACTTTTCTACTTTAAACATCAAAGCCCTCAGATTCATCTTTGGAGAATGGCACACTCCACAGACGATTTCTGTGATTCCATGTTTCTCTTCTTGTTTTTTTTCTTCTGGGCATGTCCTTAATCTTGGCAAAACCAACTTCTAAATTGATGAAGACCTGCCTCAGGTACTTTTTGGTTTACAAATTGGAAACCATGAAGGGACTTTAAGTGGAGATGCCTGTGACCATTGACAAATCTCTTATTGGTGCTTAGTACCAACTTGGGCTACTTTTATTGCTCAAACTAAAAAGACAATTTGCTGAGGTCTGAGAAGTCCCTCCTCCAGAAAATCCCCAATTTCCCCAAATTTGGTTGAGATATAAGTTTTATTCTGCTGTACAACTCCTTTTGTGGTGTTTTACTAACTTCCAAAAAAGAAGAGAGCTTTTCTGCTTCCATGATGATGGAGGGCAAGCAACACCTTTCTGGAGGTTCAGCTCACTTCCAACAGGGAAGGCAAGTTTGAAATACTTCCTGCTTCCTGCTTCCGCATTTCCTAGGTAAGTAGTTGAATTGGGGTTTTATCATGAAAACTTTTATTGATGACTAAAGCTAAGATTGGCATATACCTGGTTTTAATTTCTCTTTACCATTAGGGTTCTCAATAATAACATTGTTTTTTGTTGTTAGTTTGGTTGTTCTGCCGTCAGATTTGACCAATTCTACCTGACTTGGTCAAATCCAAATAAGAATTCCAAGTTTTGGGGAACAAGACCTCTGAATTGGCTAAAATTCCTCACTGCTGCAAAAAAGAAAAAAAAAGACATTTGCTTGGTTTCTCTATTCACTTACTTTTAAAAAAATGTTCTTTCATTTATGTTATTTTCACCCTATTTCCTCTTCCTCTTTTGCGATCTTTGGTATCAAGAAAAAAAATATAGAGAATGCATCTAATAAATCAGGCCTTTTAAAGAACTCAGAATAAAAATGCCACCCACTCATTTTTTGGAGGTGTTGTGCTTTCTTTGTGAAGTTTCAGGAGTCATGGGTAGATTCTTTTCAGGTCTAAAGCTCTGCTTTCTTGTATTGCATTATTTGACCTCTTTGGCTTGTATCGTGAGAGGATTTGACCTCAGTGTGTGTCATGGTGAATGAGAGCTACAGTGTTAGAGTTGGCTGAGGACAGTTTAGAGAAAATAAAACTTACCACAGGAGGCCACCAAATTCTTTGCATGAAGTTATTATTTGTATCAAATGCTTTTTTTCCATTATTTTACATTTATGCAATTTATTAGCTTTGATCTAAAGCAAGTCTCTTCTATAAAATATAGAGTTGAATACTACATTTTCTTAATCTTTTTTGTTAATCTACATCATTTCATTGAGAGACTTTAATCTACATATAAACTAATTACTGTTAAAATAGAAATTACTACTGTCATTTTGTTCTTTGTTATCTATAAGTTTTATGACTATCTTTTGTCATTCATTCTCTTCCTTCTGCTTTCCATTGTGTTTATTTAATTTTTGTTTGTGGCATTGTTTAATTCTCTTCTTAGTTTCTTATGTGAATCTTCAATAGACAACTTATTTATGTTTGCCATAAAATTACATGTAACATTTTAAAGTTAGAAAAATTAATTTTAAACTGATACCAACTTAACTTCAATCACATACAAAATTCTACTCATTTATGGCTCTGCCTACCCAGGTTATGCCATGGTGGTCACAAATTACATCTTTATATATTGTGTGTACCTTTTAACATAGATTCATAATTATTTTCATTCTTTTGCCCTTTAGATACTATAATAAAAAAGTTAACCAAAGTTTTAATAATACTGATTATATATTTATCAAAATACTTACTTTTACCAGAAAACTTTATATTTTTATATGCTTCAATTTACTCTGTAGCATTATATTATTTCAGCTTAAAAGACTCCCTCAGCATTTATTATTAGTGTCGTACCTAGTTATAACTAATTCCATCAGCTTTTTATTTTCTGGGAATATCTTAATTATTCCCACATTTTTGAAGGATAGTTGTGCCAGATATAGAATTTTTATTTGAGAGTGTTTTTAAAATTAATTTTAATTTTGTGTGGGTTAATAGTAGGTATATTTATGAGGTATATGAGAAACTTTGATATAGGTATGATATGTGAAATAATTGCATCATGGAGAATGAGGTGTCCATCCCCTAGAGCATTTATCTTTCCTGTTACAAAAGATCCAATGACAAGACTCTTTTAATTATTTTTAAATGTACAGTTAAGTTACTATTCACCATAGTCACCTTATTGTGTTATCAAACAGTAGGTCTTATGCATTTTTTAAAACTATTTGTTGTACCCATTAACCATCTTCATGCCCCCCCACACCCAGCTTTGCACTACCCTTCCTAGGTTCTTGTAAACATCCTTCTATTCTCTATGCCCATGAGTTCAGTAGTTTTAATTATTTTAATATCCCACAAATAAGAATATGGAATATTTGTCTTTCTGTTCCTGACTTATTTTACTTCACATAGAAGTTTCCAGTTCTATTCATGCTGTCACAAATAAATGGATCTCATTATTCTTTATGGCTAACTAGTACTAAGTTGTGTATAGGTACCACATTTCTTTATCCATTCACCTGTCAATGGACAATTTGCTTGCTTCTAAATCTTGGCTATTTTAAACTATGCAGCAACAAATATGGGAGTGCAGATATCTCTCTAATGTACTGATTTCCTTTATTTTGAGCATCTACACAGAAGAGGGATTGCTAAATTACATGGTAACTCTCCTTTTTGTTTTTGAGGAACCTCCAAACTGTTTTGCTTATATTCGCACTAATTCATATTTCCATCAACAGTGTATAAAATACCCTTTCTCCACATTCTCTTGAGCATTTATTATTGCCTGCCTTTTGTATATAATCCATTTTAACTGGTTGAGATGGACATCTTATTGTAGTTATTGTAGTTTTGATTTGCATTTCTCTGATAACCAACGATGTGGAGCACTTTTTATATGCCTGTTTGGCATTTGTGTGTCTTCTTTTAAGAAATGTCTATTCAAATCTGTTGCACATTTTTAAAATAAAATTGATAGAGGCAAGGGACAGCCAAATGCCTAGGCAAATAGAAAAGAGTCCCCAAAAAATCTCTGACTGCTCCCGCCCAAAACAAGTCTATACGTCAGATGCTTTGTTCAGAATGGGGAACCTGCACAGAGCACTTGTCTACACGTGCCCCAAATGCACTGGGGTAATGGGGTTGAGCCATCAGGAATTCATACCTTATGCAGGGGAGGAGAACTGACTTCTTCAACTGGTATGTAGTGGCCTGGTATTCAATTTTGTGAGGTGGAAACCTGCATGCAGGACTCCTCACTTTGTTGAGAGTTTTTCTTTCAGTTAATAAATTCCATTCTCCTCACTCTTCAATGTGTTTGCATGCCTAATTTTTCCTGGTTGTGAGACAAGAACCTGGGTTTAGGTGAACTAAGGAGGAAAAAAAATCCTGCATCATTTTGGTGGCCTTTTTGGGGACACATTAGAAGGGTGAGTAAAATGCAGACACAATAATTTATTTCACTTTTATTTCTGAGCTTTCTTGTCCTCAGATTTTTCCTGAGGGCAGGGGAGACTACCATCCCCATGTCACTCTCAAGAATCCGGAATGTTGGCCTCAGTCCAACCCAATTTTTTCTATGGCATTTTCCTTTTATTTATTTTTTTCAAGACTATAATGACACCTATTTTTCCTTTTACAATATTGAGCTGTTGCACCCACACCCCAATGGCCACAGGTGCATGCACAAGATGAATAGGCAAATGGCAGCTCTCTGCCCTCTCTCTTCCTTCCCTGTTAGGGCTCATGGCTATGTCTGCTACATGTGCACGAACGGTCCAATGGCCATGCAGGGCAGTACTGAGCCACAGCTGCTGCCCAGGCCCCAGTACGGTCTCGAAGGTCAGAGGCCCCAAGGGGCCAGCTGGCCAGCATTCCCTTCCACAAGCCCACAGAGTCTTCTCCTCCCCTGGCCAAGGGGTCCAACTTGGTCTGATAAAAAAGTTTCTCTCCCTTTTGGAAGAACTATTTGCATCAGAATAAAAAGTTCTTCCCCTAAGCAAAATAAGCCGTAAACTGGTTTTTGTTGTTTTTTTGTTTGTTGTTGTTGTTTTTCTCCACCCTGTCAGCAATGAACACAGCCCTACACTTAAGCTGTGTTTTTCTTTTTTGTTGTTGTTCTTTTCTCCACCAGGTCAGGAGTTAATGGGTTGGTGCAAAGATAGTTGTAGTTTCTGTCATTACTTAGAATGGTGGTAATCGTGATTGGTTTTGCAGCAACCAAATAACACAGCCTGGTGAATAGAGTGGGCATTTCTATGCCAGATGTTTTTCTTGAAAAGTGTTTCCTTAGGCCAGTACCCCCAATTCACAAGACATACTTTTTTCTCCCTTGTTGGAGGAAGACACAATTCCACAGCTTCATCTGGGACTTAATGAGGCCATGCACCCCCTGAGACACAGTTTTTATCCCAAACTTAATTCCAAGCTTTTCATTGGAGCTCTAGGAAAGAAAACTGGATCTGAGGGATCCAGAACAGATGACAGTGGAAGTCAAAAGTCACAGCACAGGTGAGCATGACTAATTCCTGCCAATTAAGCCAAGCTTCCCATTTCATGGATAAAGGTCATGCTAGTATCCATGCGATAAATGAGTTACAGGAAACTCGAAGGCTACTGACAGCAGGGGGAAAGGCAGCATGTGGGTATGAGTAGATAATTTTACCCCCAGACCCCCTGTTAACATGGGTGAAAGCCAGATTGGACCCATGGGTGGCACCGTGTCAAGGTAGCTGGGACTCAGGGATATAAGGATGGAAGGAAGAGAAAGGATGCCTCCTCTATCTCTCCCTCACATACCCTGGTATTCACTGAAAATAGAAGGGATCTAGGGATGCCTTATTTACCTCTTTCTAGATAAATCACCATTAAGCTTCAGTCTATACCGTTTTCGAGTGCATCCACAGTCCTGGGACTCCTTTAAACACACACACACACACACCCCTTTTTCTTTCTCTGTCCTCTCTTCAAAGATGGGTAATTGTGTCCCCATTCTACTGGAAATTCCCCTCAGATGCATTCTCCAAGCTAAGAAAAGTTAATTTTCCAAACCTTAAACTGGTTGGCTTAGAATTGAGCTCAGGAGAAGGGAACCCAGAAGGCTGACATGACAGAAAAAGGGTAAAAGGTTTTTACCAGTCATACTTTTGGTCTCCCTCTCTCTGTGAAAACCAGTAAAAGGAATGGTGAGAATCACTATTAATATTCTCCATACAGTTTTAATTAATGAAAAAGGATTTATGAGATTTGTCTTAAGCTGGAGCCAACCCGGTGTGCTTCGCATGTCTTGATTGAGGCTTGTTGGTTTCACCTGTGAGGTTACTTTTGATAAAGTTCAAAAGCCAGAAATACTGCCCACTTGGTATGGCTAAAGTTAGGTAATAAGGGATTTAAAGGGACTTTCTTAAAGAGCACACTGCTTAATTAAAACTGGATATCCAAGCTATAGGTATATTTAAAATATCTTTATGGGTTCTTTTTTTGTTTTCTTGAATCTTCTTTTTCTGGAAAAACTTTTTTTTTTTCTCAGTCAACTGAATTATTTTTCTCCATTTTGCCTTGCCACTCTTAATGCATGCATGAGAGGCCCTAAGATAATTTGTGATAGCATGGAACTCCTTGGGAAAAACAGAAAAGGCACTACTGATTTCATTTTGGGATAAACCTCTGTTTCCTTATAGAACCCCAGAAATTAAAATGAATAGATCCTTCTCAAGACCTGTTTTTATCTTCCAGTTAAACCTGTTGATTAGGCCCTAGAAGCTACAAGTTTTCCTAGCCTTGTTCATTAAGGGCTCTACCCAGAGGCCAATAATCCAATTAGGAGACTGGCAAACCAAAAATCTTATAACTACAGAATCTTCTGTCTGTCTGTGTAGTTATATATATGTTGTGTGTAGTGTGTATGAAAAAGAGCTCTAATTGGTTGGCTTAAAGAAAAATAAGGCCAGGCATGGTGGCTTACACCTGTAATCCCGGGACTTTGGGAAGCCGAGGCAGACAGATCACGACGTCAAGAGATCGAGACCATCCTGGCCAACCAACACGATGAAACCCTGTCTCTACTAAAAATACAAAAATTAGCTGGGCGTAGTGGTGCATGCCTGTAGTCCCAGCTACTTGGGAGGCTGAGGCAGGATAATCGCTTGAACCCAGGAGGGCGGAGGTCACAGTGATCTGAGATCACGCCATTGCACCCCACCCTGGGTGACAGAGTGAGACTCTGTCTCAAAAAAAAAAAAAAAGAAAAAGAAAAAGAAGGAATTAGATCAAATATTTTTTGAACGATAAAAGCTGTAATACCTTTTAATTCACACAACTTCAATCTTTGAGGAAAAAAACAGTCTTAAAGATTATTGGTAAAATGCAAATGTTGTTAAAATGTAAATAGGTAGTCTAAATTATGCAGATCAGATACCAGGTTTGCTAAATGTTTTAAGGTTGTAAACTGCTTATTTGGCTTTTGAGAACTGTTCCACTTGCCTGCTTTACAACTTGGTAAGGCTTGGGGATACATGGAATTAATCATGCCCTTAACTATGCTGTAAGGGGTCAGACTGTATCATCACCTAGTGCATAATTAAAACAACTTACCAGATTTTACATTAAAGTTAAAAATTCCAAAAAGTTACCATTATAACATGTAATTGAGACCACTGAAAATGGATTTACATGCAAGGTGTATAAGAATAGTGAAACGTGTTTCTAGTAAAAGATTATAAGAAGGCATGGAAGTATACATTTTTGCCTAGGGTTAAAGGATTGTTTTAAATTAGGTAAGATGACGCTGAAGATTTAAACAAGTTGTGGAAGATTTCTAAACATTTATCTTGCAAAAAAAAATTCCATGTTTGAACATATTAACTACAATAAAAAGGATATTATATGGTTTTTCCATAAATTATACATTGAAATAAAAGCACAAGTTTCCCTTATGGCACTAATCTGCTCTTTAGCAGAATTCGTAAAGCATTATAAACGGTTTATAAGAATCTTACCTCATGGTCAAACTGTTTAAAATTGGAGAGAGTTGTCTAAAAGGTTTTATTAAAAAACTAGGGTTGACATTAATAGTAAACTAATGTAACAGTAGAATTTCACTTTCTCTTCCTTGTACAAGATTTTCATGTAATAGTAAAGGATAATGAAAGATGTTCATTTGCCTTGCAGATAGTCTGCCAAGAAAAAGAGAAGATAGTACACAAATTGTTTGGAAAGTTAAGTATTTCCTCTTAAAGAGAAAAGGTTCTTGCAGCCGGACTCGGTGGCTCATGCCTATAGTCCCAGCACTTTGGGAGGCCGAGGCAGGCAGATCACGAAGTCAGGAGATTGAGACCATCCTGGCTAATATGGTGAAACCCTATCTCTACTAAAAATACAAAAAAATGTAGCCGGGCGTGGTGGTGGGTGCCTGTAGTCCCAGCTACTCGGGAGGGTGAGGCAGGAGAATGGTGTGAACCTGGGAGGCGGAGCTTGCAGTGAGCTGAGATTGCACCACTGCACTCCAGCCTGGGCCATAGAGCCAGACGTCATCTCAAAGAGTAAAGGTTCTTTCCTTGTTTTAAAATGTTTAAGTCATTATTTTGGCCAAATAAGTAACTTATGGTAATCTGGGACTGTATATTATAACATCAACTCTTTTAAACCTCTAACATGTTTAACCATTTTCTTCCAAATTAAACTTCAGTTTCATGGTTGTCTTTCATAACCTCTAGCTCTTGAATGCTACAGAGGGCCTCTGGAGCATCCGGAAAAGATGTAAGCAGGGTTATTTGGCATGTTTATGTACATGGGATTGCCAAAATGATGTTTAGTATTCTTCAGGTTGTATTTTAGTGAATAATATTAACATATATTCCACAATTGTATGGGATTTATAAAATTCTAATGTCTGAGTATATGCTATCAATCACTATTAAGGTTTCTATATTAAGATATTGTAAACCATAGAGTTAACCAAATTTATTTGTCAATCCTGTTTTTGACTATAACTACCCTGGATATTTTGTTATTCACAGGCAATCGTTGTCTTGTTTTGATCCTCTTCAAAAGATGGTTTAAAGTCAGCTATAGAACTTTGACAGGTGTTCTCAAATGCAAGTTTCTGGAAACTTTGGAAATTGTGATGTTAAAATAAAGAAAAATATAGAGGACTCATGAAGCACTGAAATGTTCACAAATATCAAACAGCACAGGAGTTAACAGAATAAAATGAACTAACAGAGAACTGAAGTAATCATTTTTTAACTTTTGCTTAAAATGTTGCTATTTCTTGTTTTGTACTTCAGAGTCAAGAAAACTTTTATTTTGAGCTATTTACAGTCTTTAATCATTGAGAAAGTTATACTCCTATGAAAAAAATTTGGAGCATGTTTGTTTCTCTATGCCTGGCTCCTCTAGAATTTGAAAACGATCTGAGTATTCTTAATTTATGGCAATATAGTTATTTGCATAAGTGCAATAATAATGCATTTTCTTTTGAAACAGATGCAATTGGAGAAACTGGTCGTTTGTCCAAGGCTTTGGCTGCAAGTCCATGCTTCTCTTTAAGGAATCAAGCTTGACATGCAGAGCCAATAAAAGCCCCTTTGGAAAACTGGCTTCATACCTTGTCTAAACAGTTGCCATACAGGTTTCCTAACCTGTGGTGAATAAAGAATGTCACTTTCTAAGAGGCCCAGGAACCCCATGTTCTTGAGGCCTCAAGAAGAGAGAAGTTTACCCAACTCATAGGTATTTGAGGGTACAAAATCATGGCTGGGCTCAGTTGTAATAAGTCCTGTCTGATATCCCTTGTGAAACAGAGTTCCATCAGAGTCACTTTAAAAAGCATATGTAAAATGAACTATTTTTGCTGCACTTTATGCAAATAATCAGGCCAAGTATAAGAATACATTTTATTTTGCAGACTGCTAATTCTTGTCATGATTTACTTTTAAGGAAAATGAGGATGGGAGTGAGAGAAATTATGTTTCTAAATGTATCATTAAATCTTAGACTCATTAGTCATTTGTAAGTTTTTTTGCCCACATTTATTTCAGACTTTTAAAACTATACTTTAAATTCTGGGGTACATGTGCAGAACATGCAGGTTTGTTACATAGGTATACATGTGCCATGGTGGCATGCTGCACCCATCAACACGTCATCTACATTAGATATTTCTCCTAATTCTATTCCTCCCCTTGCCCCCACCCCCTGACAGGCCCCATGTGTGTGTGACATTTCCCTCCCTGTTCCCATATGTCCTCATTGTTCAACTCACACTTATGAGTGAGAATATCTGATGTTTGGTTTTGTGTTCCTTTGTTAGTTTGCTGAGAATGATGATTTCCAGCTTCATCCATGTCCCTGCAAAGGACATAAACTCATTCTTTTTTATGGCTGCATAGTATTCTATGGTGTACATGTTCTTTATTCAGTCTAACATTGATGGGCATTTGGGTTGGTTCCAAGCCTTTGCTCTTGTGAATAGTGCTGCAGTAAACATATACGTGCATGTGTCTTTATAGTACAAGGAGTTATAATACTTCGGTATATACCCAGTAATGGGATTGCTGGGAGGAATGGTATTTCCTGTTCTAGATCCTTGAGGAATCATCACACTGACTTCCACAATGGTTGAACTAGTTTACACTATCACCAACGGTGTAAAAGCATTCCAATTTCTCCACATCTGCTCCAGCATCTGTGGTTTCCTGACATTTTAATGATCACCATGACTGGTGTGAGATGGTATCTCATTTTGGTTTTGATTTGCATTTCTCTAATGACCAGTGATAACTGACTTTTCATGTTTGTTGACCGCATACATGTCTTCTTTTGAAAATTGTTTGTTTATATCCTTTGTCCACTTTTCGATGCGGTTGTTTTTTTCTTGTAAATTTGTTTAAGTTTCTTGTAGATTCTGGATATTAGTCCTTTGTCAGATGGATAGATTGCAAAAATTTTCTCCCATTCTGTAGGTTGCCTGTTCACTCTGATGATAGTTTCTTTTGCTGTGCAGAAGCTCTTTAGTTTAATTAGATCCCATTTGTCAATGCTGGCTTTTGTTCCAATTGCTTTTGGTGTTTTACTCACGAAGTCTTTGCCCATGCCTAAGTTTCGAATGGTATCGCCTAGGTTTTCTTCTAGGGTTTTCATGGTTTTAGGTCTTACGTTTAAATCTTCTATCCATCTTGAGTTAATTTTTGTATAAGGTATAAGGAAGTGGTCTAGTTTCAGTTTTATGCATATGGCTAGCCAGTTTTCCCAACACCATTTATTAAATAGGGAATCCTTTCCCCATTGCTTGTTTTTGTCAGGTTTGTCAAGGATCAGATGGTTGTAGATGTGTGGTGTTATTTCTGAGGCCTCTGTTCTGTTCCATTAGCTTATATATCTGTTTTGGTACCAGTACTATGCTCTTTTGTTTATTGTAGCCTTGTGGTCTAAAGCCAGGTCGAGTGATGCCTCCAGGTTTGCCCTTTTTGCTTAGGATTGTCTTGGCTATACGGGTTCTTTTTTTGGTTCCATATGAAATTTAAAGTAGCTTTTTCTAATTCTGTGATGAAAGTCAGTGGTAGCTTGATGGGAATAGCATTGAATCTATAAATTACTTTGGGCAGTATGGTCATTTTCACGATATTGATTCTTCCTATCCATGAGCATAAAATGTTTTTCCATTAGCTTGTGTCCTCCTTAATTTCCTTGAGCAATGGTTTGTAGTTCTCCTTGAAGAGATGCTTCACATCCCTTGTAAATCTTATTCCTAGGTTTTTTATTATCTTTGTAGCAATTGTGAATGAGAGTTTGCTCATGATTTGGCTGTTTGTCTGTTATTGATATATAGAAATGCTTGCGATTTTTGCACACTGATTTTGTATCTTGAGACTTTGCTGAAGTTACTTATCAGCTTATGAATTTGTGGGGTTGAGACAATGGGATTTTCTAAATATACAATCATGTCATCTGCAAACAGAGATACTTTGACTTCCTCTCTTCCTATTTGAATGTCCTTTATTTCTTTCTCTTACCTGATTGTTCTAGCCAGAACTTCCAGTATTATGTTGAGTAGGAGTGGTGAGAGAGGGCACCCTTGTCTTGTACCTGTTTTCAAAGGGAATGCTTCCATCTTTTGTCCATTCATGATGATATTGGCTATGGATTTGTCATAAATAGTTCTTATTATTTTGAGATATATTCCATCAATACCTAGTTTATTCAGTGTTTTTAGCATGAAGGGGTGTTGAATTTGATCAACGGCCTTTTCTTCATCTATTGAGATAATCATGTGGTTTTTGTCATTGGATCTGTTTATGTGATGGATTACGTTTATTGATTTGTGTGTGTTGAACCAGCCTTGCATCCTAGGGAAGAATTTGTCTTGATCATGGTAAATAAGCTTTTTGATGTGCTGCAGGATTTGGTTAACCAGTATTTTACTGAGGATTTTTGCATCGATTATCAGCAGGGATATTGGCCTGAAATTTTTTGTTTTTGTTGTGTCTCTGCCGGGTTTTAGTATCAGGGTGATGCTTGCCTCATAAAATGAGTTAGGGAAGAGTCCCTCTTTTTCTACTATTTGGAATCATTTCAGAAGGAATGGTACCAGCTCCTCTTTGTACCTCTGATATAATTCAGCTGTGAATCTGTCTGGTCCTGGGCTTTCGTTGGCTACTAATTAATAGCTATTTTTGTAGGCTATTAATTTCTGCCTCAATTTCAGAACTTGTTATTGGTCTATTCAGGGATTTGACTTCTTTCTGGTTTAGTCTTGAGAGGGTGTATGTGTCCAGGAATTTTTCCATTTCTTCTAGATTTTCTAGTTTATTTGCATAGAGATGTTTATGATATTCTGTGGTGGTAGTTTGTATTTCTTTGGGATCAGTGGCGATCTCCTCTTTATCATTTTTTATTCTGCCTATTTGATTCCTATCTCTTCTTTATTAGTCTGGCTAGCAGTCTATCTATTCTGTTAATCTTTTCAGTAAACCAGCTCCTGGGTTCATTGATTTTTTAAAGTTTTTTTTTGTGTCTCTATCTCCTTCAGTTCTGCTTTGATCTTAGTTATGTCTTGTCTTCTGTTAGCTTTTGAATTTATTTGCTCTTGCTTCTCCATTTCGTTTTATTGTGATGTTAGGGTGTTGATTTTAGATTATTCCCACTTTCTCCTATGGGCATTTAGTGCTATAAATTTCCCTCTAAACACTGCTTTAGCTGTGTCCCAGAGATTCTGGTATGTTGTGTCTTTGTTCTCATTGATTTCAAAGAGTTTATTTATTTCTGCCTTAATTTCTTTATTTACCCATTAGTCATTCAGGAGCATGTTGTTCAGTTTCCATGTAGTTGTGCAGTTTTGAGTGAGTTTCTTAATCCTGAGTTCTAATTTGATTGCACTGTGGTCTGAGAGACTGTTTGTTATGATTTCCATTCTTTTGCATTTGCTGAGGAGTGTTCTCCAATTATGTGGTCAATTTTAGAATAAGTGCTATATGGTGCTGAGAAGAATGTATGTTCTATTGATTTGGGGTGGAGAGATCTGTAGATGTCTATTAGGTCTGCTTGGTCCAGAGCTGAGTTCAAGTCCTGAATATACTTGTGAATTTTCTGTCTCATTGATCTGTCTAATATTGACAGTGGAGTGGTAAAGTCTTCCACTGTTATTGTGTGGGAGTCTAATTCTCTTTGTAGGTCTCTAAGAACTTGCTTTATGAATCCAGGTCCTATGGCATTGGGTACATATATATTTAGGATAGTTAGCTCTTGTTGCACTGATCCCTTTACCATTATGGAAAGCCCTTTGTGTTTTGTGATCTTTGTTGGTTTATAGTCTGTTTTATCAGAGACTAGGATTGCAACTCCTGCTTTTTTTTTTCTTTCCATTTGCTTGCTAAATCTTCCTCCATCCCTTTATTTTGAGCCTATGTGTGTCTTTGCATGTGAGGTGTGTCTTCTGAATACAGCACACCAATGGGTCTTGACTCTATCCAACTTGGCAATCTGTGCCTTTTAATTGGGGCATTTAGCTCATTTACATTTAAGGTTAATAATGTTATGTGTGAATTTGATACTGTCATTATGATGCTAGTAGGTTATTTTGCCCATTAGTTGATAGAGTTTCTTAATTGTGTTGATGGTCTTTACATTTTGGTTTGTTTTTGCAGTAGCTGGCACAGGTTTTTTCTTTCCACATTTAGTGCTTCCTTCAGGAGCTCTTGTAAGACAGGCCTGGCGGTGTCCAAATCCCTCAGCATTTGCTTGTCTGTAAAGGATTTTATTTCTCCTTCACTTATGAAGCTTAGTTTGTCTGGATATGAAATTCTGGGTTGAAAATTATTTTCTTTAAGAATGTTGAATATTTGCCCCCACTCTCTTCTGGCTTGTACCATTTCTGTAGAGAGACCAGCTATTAGTTTGATAGGCTTCCCTTTATGGGTAACCCCACCTTTCTCTCTGGTTGCCTTTAACATTTTTTCCTTTATTTCAACCTTGGTGAATCTGATGATTATGTGTCTTGGGGTTGCTCTTCTCGAGGAGTATCTTTGTGGTGGTCTCTGTATTTCCTGAATTTGAACATTGGCCTCTCTTGCTAGGTTGGGGATGTTCTCCTGGATAATATCCTGAAGAGTGTTTTCCAACTTGGTTCTATTCTTCTCATCACTTTCAGGTATACCAATCAAACGTAGGTTTGGTCTTTTCACATAGTCCCATATTTCTTGGAGGCCTTGTTCATTCCTTTTCCTTCTTTTTTCTCTAATCTTGTCTTCATGCTTTATTTCATTAAGTTGATCTTCAGTCTCTGATCTCCTTTCTTCCTCTTGATCAATTCATCTATTGATACTTGTGTATGCTTCATGAAGTTCTTGTGATGTGTTTTTCAGCTCCATCAGGTATTATATTTTCTTCTCTAAACTGGTTATTCTAGTTAGCAGTTCGTCTAGCCTTTTCTCAAGGTTCTTACCTTCCTTGCATTGGTTTGGAACATGCTCCTTTAGCTTGGAGGATTTTGTTATTATCTACCTTCTGAAGCCTACTTCTGTCAATTTATCAAACTCATTCTCTGTCCAGTTTTGTTCCCTGACTGATGAGGAGTTGTGATCCTTTGGAGTAGAAGAGGTGTTCTGGTTTTTGGAATTTTCAGCCTTTTTGCACTGTTTTTTCCTCATCTTTGTGGATTTATCTACCTTTGGTCTTTGATATTGGTGACTTTCAAATGGTTTTCTGTGTGGACATCATTTTCTTGTTGATGTTGATGCTATTCCTTTCTCTTTGTTTGTTTTCCTTCTAACAGTCAGGCCCCTCTGCTGTAGGTCTGCTGGAGGTCCACTCCAGACCCTGTTTGCCTGGGTATCACCAGTGGAGGCTGCAGAACAGCAAAGATTGCTGCCTGTTCCTTCCTCTGGAAGCTTCGCCCCAGTCATCAAACTATACATTTATAATCTATGTATTTTTTGGTATTTTTATTATACTACAAAACTAATTTTACATAAAAGCAAGAATGATAATATAGTAAAAGCATAATATGAACAACTTTACAGTAATAAATATGAAAATTTAGGTAAATTCCTGTCAAAACAATGTAAAAAAGACAAATATTTGTACATTTTTATACAAATTAAGTATTAATACTTATTGTTAATCTTATTAATAGTAATAATATTAATAATATATTATAATAATATAATTATATAACTATATAATTATAATTAGTATAATATTAATAGTAATAATTAATATTATATTATTAATATTAATGCTTATTAATAATGCAAATTAAATAAAATATTCTAAAAAATAAAACTCCAGGCCCAGTTAGTTTCAGTAATGATGTTTTTGAGATATCTATTTAAGGAATAATATTATTTTGAACCATTTGTCCAGATTATACAAACAGGAAATTCCTGTAAATTTGTTATATGAAATCAAATAAACCTTGATATAAAAAATTTCTTAACCATACACAAAAGGAAATTTACAGGCCGAGATCTCTCATGATTACAGACACAAAAGTTCTTAAAAATTTAGCAAAACATATGCATTAATGTGTTTTAAACTAGCATAATACATTGTGTTCATCAGTGCTATGTTGCCAAACCTTATTTGTTTTAGGTTCCACTACTATTTTATACATATTTAATCTCTGTAACTGTATACATTTTATTATCTCTTTAGTGTTTCTATATTTAACACATTGGTAAAGTTCTTTTTAATGTGTCTTTCTAAACTCTAATTTAAATTACTGAAACTAAACACATAATTAAACATTTATCTCCATTCCTGCTTGTCAGCAATAATGTTCAGCTTTCAAAATTTCCAGTATTGCAGCACTGGTGGCACATGTTATACCATATATTAGTTATTTTTGTACATACACTGCCTCCTGGCTACATTTCAACTGACTTTAAGAGCGTTTGTGCAAAGCCTGCAGTATGTGAGACTATATATATATATATATATATATATATTATAAAGACATTCAGTGTATTCATGAGAAGTAATAACCTTCCATATCTGCTTTTGTTTAAAGGTGACAATTACATATGCAGAAAATAAAACTGGAATTCTACCTCTTGTCATGTACAAAAATTAACTCATGGTTGATTAGACTTGAATATAAGACCTAAAGCTATAAGAATCCTAGACTAAAATCTAGAAAGTACCATTCTGTACAACAGCCTTAGCAAGGAATTTATGACTAAGTTCCCAAAATGAATTGCAATACCAATAAAAAAAATTGACAAGTGGGACCTAATTGTACTAAAGAGCTTCTGCACAGCCAAAGAAACTATCAGTAGAGTCAAGAGACAACATACAGAATGGGAGAAAATAGTTACAAACTATCATCTAACAAAAGTTAAATATCCAGAATCTACATGGAATTTAAACAATTCAATGAGCTAAAAACAACCCCATTAAAAAGGGGGCAAAGGACATGAACAGATACTTCAAAAAAAGTATATTCATGCAGACAACAAGCATAGGAAAAAATACTCAATTACTAATCATTGGATAAATGTGTATAAAAACCACAGAGATACTATTTCACACTAGTCAGAATAGCTATTGTTAAAAAGTCAAAAAATAAGAGATGGTGGTGTTGTTGCAGAGAAAAGGGAACTCTTATGTACTCTTGGTGGGAAGGTAAATTAGTTCAGCTACTGTGAAAACCAGTTTGAAGATTTCTCAAAGAACTTAGAACCACCATTTGACCTAGCAATTCAATTACTGGGTATATAGACCCAAAGGAAAAGAAATTGCTCTACCAAAAAGACACATGCACTTATACTTTCATTGCAGCACTATTAACAGTAGCAAAGACATGGAATGAAGCTAGTTGCCAATCAGTGGAGGACTAGATTTTAAAATGTGATACATATACACTATGGAATCCTAGGCAGCCATACAAAGAATAAAATCATGTTCTTTGCAGCAACATGGTTGCAGCTGGAAGCCATTTTCCTAAGTGAATTAATGCAAGAACAGAAAACCAAATACCTCACGTTCTCACTTATAAATGGGACAACGGATCAAATACACATGAACACAAAGATGGAAACTAATAGACACTGGAGACTACTAGTAGGGGAGGGTGGAAGAGGGATGAGAGTACTATCAGGTAACATGCTCACTCCCTGGATGGTGGGGTCATTTGTATACCAAATCTCAGTGACACACAATTTCCCCATGTAACAAATGTGCACATGTAACCCTGAACCTAAAAGTTGAAAAAGATAAAGATGGAAATCAAAATATTTAATAACTGTTACATCAGACGTTCTGAGAAACAAATCTTAATTGTTGCAGGTCATAAAGCTAAAAAGTGGTTGTTGAGGCTTTCTGTTGTTTCAATTATTAATGTTTTAGGTATGTATTTTTAGATGGTACATGGAGTTTCAGGTAGAAACTTCTGTTAGTTAGGCATTCAGAGGCTCAGCCAAATAATAGTCTTGTTCCTAAATATTTTTTTTTTAAATTAATGTTTTACCAATCATATTGATACACACACTGTGATCAAATATGCGTGTTTATTTTCTCTGCAAATGTTATTTTATCAATATTAATTGGTGAAGTTAACATTTAGTGAGAGAGATTTGAACAACTTTTGAAAATATACTTGCATATGGTTTAGAAAATACTTTTCTAAACCAAACAAAAAGTGGGAATGGTTAGTGGTGCCATGTGTTTCAGGAAGAGAGACAGAGGAACATGTGAGCATTCTGGAAGAAATGGTTAGTGCTTCACTTGTACTACAGAACCTGAGGAATTGAAGGCTGTGTTGGGTGATGATGCTGGTTACAATTATATAATTTTTTTTTTTTTTTTTGAGACAGAGTCTCGCTCTGTCGCCCAGGCTGGAGTGCAGTGGCGCGATCTCGGCTCACTGCAAGCTCCACCTCCTGGGTTCACACCATTCTCCTGCCTCAACCTCCCGAGTAGCTGGGACTACAGGCGCCTACCATCACGCCCGGCTAATTTTTTGTATTTTTAGTAGAGACAGGGTTTTACCGAGTTAGCCAGGATGGTCTCGATCTCCTGACCTTGTGATCCACCCGCCTCGGCCTCCCAAAGTGCTGGGATTACAGGCGTGAGCCACTGCGCCCAGCCTATATAATGTTTTTAATTTAGAGCATACTATATGTTATCATTTAGACTTTGGCCTATGGGAATGTGGAATTGATGTGTTTCTTTAAAAGATTAACATGAATGTTTGTGTTTGGCTCTTTATTTTAATTTCATTTTAAAATTTCTTGTATTTAAATTTTTTATAATTTTTACTTTTATGCTAATCATAATACTTCAGCTCAAGAAAACTGAGCTGTTGTTCAGGCCACACTGCCTCTTTCTCTCCCCCATCTAGTATTCCCCCTATCTACTGTTCCCATTTTGTGGTTACATGTATTCAACGTTTAGCTCCCACTTGTAAGTGAGAACATACAACAGTTGTTTTTCTGTTCTTGCATTAATATGCTTAGGACAATGGCCTCCAGCAGCATCCATAGTTCTGCAAAAAGCATGATTTTATTCTTTTTTATAGATGCATAGTATTCCATGGTGTACATGTACCATATTTTCTTTATCTAGTCCACCATCAATGAGCATGCAGATTGATTTCATTTATTTGCCATTGTGAATAGTGCTATGATGAATTCGTTAATTCATTAATTCATTAAGTGAATTAATGCAAGAACAGAAAACCATGATGAACATGCATGTACATGTGTCTTTTTGGTAGAACAGTTTATTTTATTTTGAATGTATACCCAGTAATGGGATTACTGGGTTAAATGGCTGTTCTATTTTAAGTTCTTTGAGAAATTCCCAAACTGCTTCTCACAGTGGCTGAACTAATTTATATTTCCACCAGCAGTTTATAAGCATTCCTTTTTCTCTGCAATTTCACTGGCATTTTTTTCTTTTTAGCCATTCTGACTGGTGTGAGATAGTAACCCATTGTGGTATTAATTTACATTTTTCTGATGATTATAGATCCATTTGTACAACTTCTTTTGAAAAGTGTCTGTCTGCAAAACAAGATATATAGACCAATGGAACAGAACAGAGACCTCAGAAATAACACCACACATCTACAACCATCTGATCTTTGGCAAACCTGACAAAAACAAGCAATGGGGAAAGGATTCCCTTTTTAATAAATGGTACTGAGAAAACTGGCTAGCCATATGTAGGAAGCTGAAACTGAATCCCTTCCTTACACTTTACACAAAAATTAACTCAAGATGGATTAAAGACTTAAATGTAAGACCTAAAACCATAAAAACTCTAGAAGAAAACCTAGGCAATACTATTCAGAACATATGGATGGGCAAAGACTTCATGATTAAAACACCAAAAGCAATGGTAACAAAAGCCAAAATAGATAAATGAGATCTAATTAAACTAAAGATCTTCTGCACAGCAAAAGAAACTATCTTCAGAGTGAACAGGCAACCTACAGAATGGGAGAATATTTTTGCAATCTATCCATCTGACAAAGGGCTAATATCCAGAATCTACAAAGAACTCAAATTTACAAGAAAGAAAACAACTCCATCAAAAAGTGGGCAAAGGATATGAACAGACAGTTCTCAAAAGAAGACATTCATACAGCCAACAGACACATGAAAAAATGCTCATCATCACTGGTCATCAGAGAAATGCAAATCAAAACCACAATGAGATACCATCTCATGCCAGTTAGAATGGCGATCGTTAAAAAGTCAGGAAACAACAGATGCTGGAGAGGATGCGGAGAAATAGGAACACTTTTACACTATTGGTGGGAGTGTAAATTAGTCAAACCATTGTGGAAGACAGTGTGGCGTTTCCTCAGGGATCTAGAACTAGAAATACCATTTGACCCAGCAATCCCATTACTGAGTGTATATCCAAAGGATTATAAATCATGCTACTATAAAGACACACGCACATGTATGTTTATTGTGTCACTATTCACAATAGCAAAGACTTGGAACCAACCCAAATGTCCATCAATAATAGACTAGAGAAAGAAAATGTGGCACATATACACCATGGGATACTGTGCAGCCATAAAAAAGCATGAGTTCATGTCCTTTGCAGGGACATGGATGAAACTGGGAACCATCATTCTCAGCAAAATATCACAAGGACAGAAAACCAAACACCGCATGTTCTCACTCATAAGTGGGAGTTGAACAAGGAGAACACATGGACACAGGGAGGGGAACATCACGCACCAGGGCCTGTTAGGGGGTGGGGGGGCTGGGGGAGGGATAGCGTTAGGAAAAATACCTAATGTAAATGACGAGATGATGGATGCAGCAAAGCAACATGGCACGTGTATACCTGTGTAACAAACCTGAATGTTGTGCATATGTACCCTAGAACTTAAAGTATAATAATAATAGAAAAGTGTCTACCTGTTCATGTCTTTTGTCTATTTTATATTTGTATTATTGGGGTTTTTAATTTTCCTATAGATTCTAGATATTTGACCTTTTTCAGATGCATAGTTTGAAAATACTTTTTCCCATTTTGAAGACTATTTACTCTGATGGCAATTTATTTTGCTCTCAGAAACACTTCAGTTTATTTAGGTCTCAATGTCAATTTTTGTTTTTTGTTGCAATTGTTTTTGAGGACTTAATCATAAATTCTTCACCAAAGCTGACGTCGAGAAGAGTATTTCCTTGATTTCCTTTTTTATTTTATTATTATTAATTTTTGAGACCAGATCTCTCTCTGTTGCCCAGGTTGAAGTGCAGTGGTGTGATCTCAGCTCAGCTTACTGCACCCATACCTCCCAGACTCAAGTGGTCCTCCCACCTCAGCATCCCAAGGAGCTGGGACTACAGGCACATGCCATCATGCCCTGTTAATTTTTGTGTGCTTTCTGTAGGCGAGGTCTTACCATGTTGGTGTTGCCCAGGCTTGTCTCGAACTCCTGAGTTTAAGCAATCTGCTCACCTTGTCCTCCCAAAGCACTGAAATTACAGGCATGAACAACCACTCCCAGCTAAATTTCCATGTAGAATTTTTATAGTTTCACATCTTACATTTAAGTCTTTAGTCTATCTTGAGTTAATTTTTGTGTATGGTGAGAATTAGTAGTGCATTTTTACTGTTTTGCATATGGGTATCCAGTTGTCCTAGTACCATTTATCAAATATGGAATCATTTCTCCATTGCTTATTTTTGTTGATTTTGTCAAAGATCAGATTGTTCTAGGTGTGTAAGTTTATTTCTCAATTATTTACCAGTCTAATTATATATATATTTTTTTTATCAGTGGCAGGTTTTTTTGGTTACTGTAACCTTATAGTACAGTGTGAAATGGAAATACGTGATACTGTTGGATTTGTTCTATTTGCTTGGGATTGCTTTGGCTCTCTGGGCTTTTTTGTTGTTGTTGTTTCAAATACATTTTAGAATAGATTTTTCTAATTTCATGAAAAATGACACTGATATTTTTATAAAGATAAAATTGAATCTGTAAATTGTTTTGAAACTGTAACCATTTAAAAAATATTGATTCTCCCAATCCATGAGAATGAAATGTTTTTCCATTTATTTTTGTCATCTCTGATTTCTTTCAGCAGTGTTTTGTAGTAATCCTTGCAGAGATCTTTCATCTTTTGGTTTGATGAGTTCCTGAATATTTCATTTTTGTGATTTTTATGTGACTATTATGAGTGACTTTGTATTCTTGATTTGCTTCTCAGTTAGAATATTATTGGTGAATGGAAATGCTAGTGATTTTTTGTAAGTTAACTTTGTATCCTGAAACTTTATTGAATTCATATTCCAGTTCAAGGAGAATTCTAATGAGTCTTTTGGGTTTTCTGTGTATAGAGTCCATATCATCAGCAAAGAGAGATAGTTTGACTTCTTTTCCTATTTCTATGCCTTTTATTTCTTTCTGTTGCCTGATTATTCAGACTACGACTTCCAGTACTATGTTAAATAGGAGTGGTGAAAGTAAGCATCCTTGCCTTGTTACAGTTCTCAAGCAGGATGGTTCCAGCTTTTGGCCGTTCAGTATGGTGTTGGTAGTGAGTTTATCATAGACAGCTCTTCCTGTTTCAAGGTTTGTTCTTTAGATGCCTAGTTTGTTGATGACTTTTATTATAAAGAGATGTTGGATTTCATTGAAGGCTTTATCTGCATCTATTGTGATGATCATGTGTGTTTTTATTCTATTTATGTGATGAATCATATTTATTGATTTGCATATATTAAACCAACCTTGTATTTCAGGAATAAAGCCTATAGGATCATGGTAAATTAACTTTTTGATATGTTGTTAGATTCAATTTCCTAGTATTTTGTTTATGATTTTTGCATCAAAGTTCATCAGGGATATTGGTATGAAGTTTTCTTTGTTTGGTAAGTCTCTGCCAAATTTTGGTATCAGCATGATGCTAGCTTCTTAGATTAAGTTAGGAAGAAGTTCCTCCTCCTAAGTTTTTTGAAATAGATTCAGTATAATTGGCATCACTTCTTCTTTGTACTTGTGGGAGAATTCAGTTGTTATTCCATTTGGTATTCTGTGGTTTGTAGGATTCTGTGGTTGGTAGGATTTTTATTAATGATTCCATCTCTGAACTTGTTGTTGATCTATTCAGACTGTCACTTTCCTCCTGGTTCAATTTTGGGAGACCGTGTGTCTCTGGGAATTTGTCCATTTTCTCTACATTTTCTAATTAATTTGCATAGAGGTGCTTGTAATATTCTCTGAGGTTCCTTTGTATTTCTATGAGATTGGTTGTAATACTATTTGTCATTTCTAATTCCACTTTTTTGGATCTTCTGTTTGTTTTTTCTGTGTTAATGTGCCTAATGGTTTATCAATCCTGTTTATTTTTCAAAGAACCAATTCTTGGTTTAATTGATCTGATCTTTTTGTGGACTTTTTGGTCTCAATTTTTTCAGTTCATCTCTGATTTTAGTTATTTTTTAATCTTAACTATTGGCTGAAATTTGCTTTATGGCTGAGCATATAGTCTATCTTAGAATATGCTCTGTGTGCAAATGAGAAGAACGCATTGTCTGTAGTTGCTGGGTGATGTAGTCTTTAGGTGTCTGTTTTGTCCAATTAGTCAAGTGTTAGATTTAAGTCCAAAATTTATTTGGTATTTTTCTGCCTTAATGACCTGCCTAACAATTTCACTGGAGTATTGAAGTTCCCCACTATTATTTTGTGCCCTTGTAAGGCTTTGCATAGGTCAAGAAGAACTTGTTTTGTGAATCTGGGTGCTCCAGTATTGTGTTTGCATAGATTTAGGATAATTAAGTCTTTTGCTGAATTGAACCTTTTATTATGCAATTCCTTTCTTCGTTCTTCTTGACTGTTGCTGGTGTAATCTGTTTTATCAAGAGTAGTGACTCCTGCTCTTTTTTTTTTTTTTTTTTTTTTTTCTGCTTGCATAGTAGATTTTCCTGCATCCCTTTACTTTTAACTTGTGTATGTCATTACATGTGAGGGGCAACACTTGAAAACAGCAGACTGTTATGTCTTGTCTTTTTATCCAACTTGTCACTCTATTCCTTTTAAGTGGGGCATTTAGGCTATTTACATTTAGGGTCAGTATTGATATACAAGATTTTGATCTTGTCATTGTGTTGTTGGCTGCTTGTTTTGTAGACTTGATTGCATAATTGTTTTATATTGTCTGTGGGCTATGTGCTTGAGTGTGTTTTTGTGTTAGCAAGTTTCAATCTTTTGTTTCCATATTTAGTACTCCCTTAAGAAACGTGTGTAAGCCTGGTTGGATGGTTATAAATTCCCAGCAGTTCATATAGTGTGAAAAGATTTGTATGAGAGGAGACTGGAGCTAGGAAAGTTAAGTTATAGTTTGCTCTAGTTCACATGAGAGATAATAAGGACTTGAACTAAGCCAATATGGAGAGTAAAAGACACAGATGGTAAAAATGGAATGGATTCAAAAAAATTAAAATAGTACGACTTATTAGATTTTTCAAAAGTTGGATATAAGGTAAGTGAGAAAATCAGGAGAAAAAAATGTTGACAATGAAGCTTAAAAGCAAGATAAGAAATATAAGGCAAAACAAACATTTTTAGACAAACATTTTGGAATATAGTAGCATTACATATCTATTTATTGAAGAAAGCAAGACAAATTGATACCATCTAGTTATAGAACAAAATGACGTTTCAATATAAAAAATTAAAATATATTTCAGCTTGATAGTCATGGTTCTGTAATATTTCTGTTATTACAAGGGAACTTTATTTCTATTTATAAAGATAACATGAATCTCAAAGTAGATTTTTATAGTCCAGGAATGTACTTCTAAACCACTAGTCACAGGCTTATCATACATAATATTATTCTGGTTGACCTCTCAACATTGAGATTGTTTATATTTTATAAATTTTATAACTAATGTTTTAATTCATTTGACTAATAGCAAATATGTCCATGTAGATTTTCTCCCCACTTTCTTTAGATTTTAAAATGAAATCTACTTCTGCCAAATGAATGAACTTCTAAGGATAAAGAAGCAAACTCCTTTAGTCTCAATTGTAAACTACATTGAATATTAATTAAACATTAATAGATTTGAGTAAAATTGAGCTAGTTTTGTGGGCACTAGACTATAATCCATATTCTGATATAATAGCTGAAAATGTATGTAATGGCCAGTAGAAATATATAAGCACGGTAATTTGTATATATCAGATCAATTTACATGGAATTGAAATAATTTATTTTTACATTAAACTGAATGAATAACATTGTACAATTAATAAGTATCAAAATCTTATTTTGTTATGGTTAGAACACTCAACATGAGATCTACCTTCCTAACAAAATTTTAAGTGTACTTATACACTATTTTTGCTATAAGTACAATGTTATACAGTAAATCTCTAGAGTCTATTAATCATAATTAATTGAAACTTTACATCTGTTGTAGTAATGCTCCATTTACCCTTCCCTTCAGGACCTGGCAACCACCATTTCAGTTGCATTCCATGAATTTGACTATTATAGACATACCATGTAAATGAAATCATGCAGTATTTGTCCTTCTGTGACTGGCTTATTTCACTTAGTATAATGTTCTCAAAGCTTATCTATATTAGAAGCATTTATGGTGGGTGGCTGTCATGGAAAAGAACAAAAAGGGCAAGTAAATATAGCACCTTTAAAACATCCAAGTACTTGTGTTGGGACTCATGAGGGAAATAGCTCAATCCGCAAAGAATGGAGAAAAGCAGGGCATGGTGACAGCCCACCTGAGGATGACAGGGAGCCAAGGGAACCTCCTTCTGCCCAGGGAAGCAGTGAGTGAACCTGTGACCCCTGGAAACCATGCATATCCCACAAATCTTTGCAATCCTCAGGTAAAGAGATCCCCTCCTGATCCCCTTCACCAGAGTCTTTGATCTGACACAAAGCTGTGTGGAGTCTCAGTGGAGCAGCTGCTCAGGCATGCACAAAGACCCAGGGGCTTTATGTACTCTGGCTCTGGGTTCCCTGGAAAACGGGACTGTAACTCAGGCAAGGTGGGAGGTTGGACCTCCATACATACTCCTAGTATGGGAGCTGAATCCAGAGGGCCAAGTAGTGATGGTCTGTGGGCCCCACTTCCACAACACCTCACAGGATAAGGCCCACTGGTTTGGAATTTCAGCCAGCCACCAGCACAAGTGCTGCACCTAACTGAGATGAGATGGAGTCCTCAAGGGGAAGAATGGGCCGCCATCTTTGCTTTTAGGGTGACTCAGCCATTCCAGCCTGTGGGCCTTGGAGTGTCCAAAATGACTGGGGGTGGAAAGGATCTCCCAGCACAGCACAGCACAGCTGCTCTACCAAAAGTGGCCTAACTGCTTTTTTAAACAGGTCCTCAATGTGTGTCCACATTGGGCTTCCCAACTGGGGCCTCCAGTTCCCTGGCCCAAGAGATTTGATTTCTCCCTGGGATGGAGTCCTCAGAGAAAGGGGCAGGCTGTTTTAGGTGACTTAGACGTTCCACCTACAGCCTTTGGAGTGCCCAAGCCCACCAAGACAGAAGCAGTTCCCCGGCACAGCACAGGTGCTTTATGAAAACATGGCCAGACTGATTTCTTCAGTGGGTCCCCAATCCATTCCTCCTCACTGGGCAAGACCTCCCAACTGGAGTCTCCAATCACTCCTGCCAATATTCTCTTGCCAACAAAGATTTAAAAACTTCCTGGGACAGAGCTCCTAGAGGAAAGGGCAGGCCACCATCTTTGCTGTTTCAGCAACTTAGCTGTTCCAGCCTCTAGGCTTTGGAAAGCCCAAGGTGACTGAGGGTGGAAGTGATACCCCAGCACAGCACAGTTGCTCTACAAAAGCATGGCTAGCCTGCTTTTTTTTAAGTGAGTCCCTGATCCCCTTCCTCCTCACTGGGTGAGACCTCCCAACTGGGGTCTCTAGCCACCTCCTGCAGGTGCATTTGGGCTGGCAACAGGTTCGTACCACCCAGGGATGGAGCTCCCAGAGGAAGAGAAAGGCTGCCATTTTTGATGTTTTGCAGTCTTCAATGGTGATAACTCCAGGTACTGAAAAATTTGAGATAACTAGGGACCAGATGACTAGGGACCCCAGAAAACCACAGCAACCCTACAGAAAAGTGGCCATACTATTAAAAGTGTAAAAAAAAAAAAAAAATTCAAACAATTTTTTCTGGATTTATCTATCTTCAGTCTTTGAGGTCAACAACCTCAAAGATAAGCCCAGAAAGATGAGAAAGAATCAGTGCAAGAATGCTGAAAACTCAAAAAGTCAGAGTGCCTTCTTTCTTCCAAATGATTGCATCACCTGCCCAGCAAGGGGTCGGAACTGGGCTGAGGCTGTGATGGCTAAAATGACAGAAGAAGAATTCAGAATGTGGATAAAAGTGAACTTCCCTGAGCTAAAAGACCATGATGTAATGCAAAGCAAGGAAGCTAAAAACTGTGATAAATCGTTGCAGGAGCTGAAAGGCAAAATACCCAGCATAGAGAAGAATATAACTGACCTGATAGAGCTAAAAACACACTAAAAGAATTTCATAATGCAATTGCAAGTATTAATACCAGAATAGACCAAGTGGAAGAAAGAATCTCAGAGTTGAAGACTGTCTTTCTAAAATAAGACAGGCAGACAAGAATAGAGAATTTTTTTTTTTTTAACTCTAGTTTCTGATAAGTCAGGCTTTCAATCAATGAGGATCAAAAAAGACATAAAAAGGGCATTATATAATGGTAAAGGGTTCAATTCAACAAGAAGATCTAACTATCCAAAATATATACACACTCAACACAGTAACACCCAGATTCATGAAACAAGTTCTTAGAGATCTTCAAAGAGACTTAGACTTTCACATAATAATAGTGGGAGATTTTAACACCCGACTAACAGTGTTAGATCACCAAAACAGGAAATTAACAAAGATTTCCAGAAACTAAACTCAGCTCTGGATCAAATGAACCTGATAGATATCTACAGTACACTTTACCCCAAAACAACAGAATGTACATTCTTCTCATCACCACATGGCACTTAAAACTGTTCACATAATCAAAAGTAAAACACTCCACGGCAAATACAAAAGAACTAAAATTATAACAGTCTCGTGGACCACAGTGCAATAAATTGAGATAAAGACTAAGATAATCACTCAAAACTATGTAATATATGGAAATTAAAGAGCCTGCTCTTGAATAACTTTTGAGCAAATAATGAAATTAAGGCAGAAATCAAGAAGTTCTTTGAAATTAAAGAGAACAAAGATAAAATATACCAGAATCTCTGGGACACATGTATGGGGGTGTTAAGAGGGAAATTCGTAGCACTAAATACTGACATAAAAAAGTTAAAAAGATCTCAAGTTAACAACCTAAACTCAAAACTAAAAGAACTAGAGAATCAAGCACAAACAAATCCAAAACCTAGCAGAATACAAGAAATAACCATAATCAGAGCTGAATTAAAGGAGAAACAGACATGAAAAGCTATTCACAAGGTCAACAAACCCAGAATCTGTTTTTCTGAAATAATTAATAAAATAAGAAAATAAAATAATTAATAAAATGAAGAAAAGAGAAGACTCAAATAAATACAATTAGAAATGATAAGGGGCATATTACCACTGACCAAACAGAAATACAAAGAACCATCATAGAATATTATAAACACTTGTATGCACATAAACTAGAAAATCTAGAAGAAATGTATAAATTGCTGGACACATACACCATCCCAAGACTGAACCAGGAATAAATTGAATCTCTAAACAGACCAATAACAAGATCTGAAGTTAAGGCAGTAATAAATAGCCTAGCAAACAAAGCCCAGGCCCAAATTGATTCACAGCTGAATCTACCTGATGGACAAAGAAGAGCTGGCAACATTCCTACTGAAACTATTCTAAAAAACTGAGGAGGGGCTCCTTCTTAACTCATTCTACAAGGCCAGCATCATCCTGTTACCAAAACCTAGCAGAGATACAATAATAAAAATAAAATTTCAGGCCAATATTTATCTATTTTATGTTTTTACTTTATTTCTTTATTATTTTATTTTAATTTCCATAGGTTTTGGGGGAACAGGTGGTGTTTGATTACATGAGTAAATTCTATAGGGATTTGAGATTTTGGTGCACTCATCACCCGAGCAATATACACTGTACCCAATTTGTAGTTTTTTATCCCTACCACTCTTTCCCCCAAGTTCCCAAAGTCCATTGCATCACTCTTAAACCTTTCCATCCTCATAGCTTAGCTCCCACTTATGAGTAAGAATATACGGCTTAGTTTTTAATTTCTGAGTTACTTCAGTTAGAATAATTGTCTCTAATTCCATCCAGGTTGCTGAAAATGCCATTATTTTGTTCCTTTTTGTGGTTGTAAAGTATTCCATGGCTTGTGTGTGTGTGTGTGTGTGTGTGTGTGTATATATATATCTCACAATTTCTTTATCCACTCATTGATTGATGGGCATTTGGGCTAGTTCTATATTTTTTGCAATTGTGTGTCCTGCTATAAACATGTGTCATCAAGTATCGTTTTTCTATAATTACTTCTTTTCCTCTGGATGAATACCCAGTAGTAGGATTGCTGGGTCATTTACTTTTAGTTCTTTAAGGAATCTCCCCCACCAATTAGACAAGAAAAGAAGAGAGAAGATCCAAATAAGTTCAAATAGAAGCAAACAGGAGATAGTACCATCAACACAATAGAAATGCAAAAGATCATTCAAGAGTACTCTAGACACCTTTATGCACATACACTAGAAAACCTAGAGGAGATAGAGGGCGGAGCAAGATGGCCGAATAGGAACAGCTCCAGTCTCCAACTCCCAGCGCCAGCGACACAGAAGACCGGTGATTTCTGGGGTGCAGCTGAGGTACTGGGTTCATCTCACTGGGAGTGCGGGCCGATGGGGTGCTAGTCCCTGGCTACTGCAGCCCGACCAGCAGGCTGAAGCAGAAGCGAGGGCATACGCCTCACCTGGGAGCGCCAAAGAGGAAGGAATCCTTTTTCCCTGCTCCAGGGAACTGGGGAACCTAGCTTACCCTGGAAAATCAGGTAGCTCCCACCCCAATGTGCGCTTTAAGCAAACAGAAGGCACACACCAGAGATCATATCCCACCTGGCAGGAGGGTCCCACGCCCACCCAGGCCTCCCTCGGCCACTGGCCACAACCAGTCTGCTGATCTACAGAGGCAGGGCAGGGCTGGGGGAGGCCATGCATTGCTGGGGCTTAGAGTGGGTGAAACCAAGGCTGCTGGGAGGCTCAACTGGGTGGAGCTCACGGCGGCCTCAAGGGAGCCTGCCTGTCTCTCGGGCTCCACCTCTGGGGACAGAGCACAGCTTCTGCTTAACAACAGCAAGGCGGCAGAGAGCTCTGCGGGGTATGGCTGACTCTGTCTGGCGGCACGAGAGGAGCGGTGGATCTCCCAACACGGAGGCTGAGATCTAAGGTAGACAGACTACCTCTCAAATGGAATTACAACCCCTATTATACAACTGGGGAGACATCCCCACTGAAAGTGATCTGACACCCCACACCTCACAGGGCGATTATACCCTGAGAGGAAGCTTTAGAAGCAAGAATCAGACAGGTACACACTCGCTGTTCAAGTATTCCTATCTTCCTGCAGCTCTGCTGCTGTGGTCTGAGCAAACAGGGTCTGGGTGGACCTCAAGCAATCCTCAACAAGACCTGGCTAGAGGTCTGGCTATTAGAAGGAAAACTATCAAACAGGAAGGACACCTCTCAAACCCCATCAGTGCATCACCATCATCAGACCAGAGGCAGATCTGAGCCACAAGATGGGAAGGCGGGGCCGAGAGGCTGGAGTTCAAAATAGGGCACATCTCGGCAAGGGCCTTGGCTCGCCCTTATATGGATCAAAGCTAGATGAGGAGAAATGGCTTTGTGAGTTGGGAGAGAAGGCTTCAGTCCATCCGATTTCTTGGGGCCTAAAGGGAGTAATTCGTGCCCGAAACAAAAATCACCAAAAGTAGAATTAATACGGCTAAGACTAATTAATGCAGAGGAAGATCATAAACGAGGCTAGAAAGAGATAGAAACCGCGAGCCCACGAGAAATGTGAAACCGTGCATAGAAAGCCTATTAACCCGACTTCGATCCGAAAACAGAAGAAAAATGCATATTGATTAAAGGATCAAATCAGAATAGAAATAAAGCAGAAAAGAAACCAAAAGAAAAAAAAAGAAAAATAAAATTCAACCTACAAGAAATGCCGGATTATATAAAAGACCAAATCATCTAGTTAGAATTACTTACTGAAAGTAGAGAAAATGGAACCAAGTTAGGAAAACACTCTTCAGGATATCATCCAGGAACTTCCCCAGCCTAAGTAAGGGCAGGCCAACATTCAAATCCAGGAAATACAGGAAGGCATACAAAGATACTCCTCGGAAAATAGCTCCAAGACACATAATTTACTTAGATTCATAGAAGTTGGAAATGGAAGGAAAAATCTTAAGAGGCAGCCCAGAGAAAAGTCGAAAAACACACAAAGGGAAGCCATCAGACCTCCTTGGCAGAGATCTCAGCAGAAACTCTCTCCAAGCCAGAAGAGAGTGAGGCCAATATTCCAGCATTCTTAAAGAAAAGAATTTTAAACCCAGAATTTCATATCCAGCCAAACTAAGTTTCATAAGTGAAGGAGAAATAAAATCCTTTACAGATAAGCCAAATGCTTAGAGATTTTATCACCCACTAGGCCTGCCTTACAAAGGGCCTGGAGGAAGCACTGACATAGAGAGAAAGGAACAGCCAGTACCAGCCATTTGCAAAAACATGCAAAATGTAAAGACCATCAAAGGGCTAGGAAGAAACTCATCAACTA
This sequence comes from Papio anubis, assembly GCF_008728515.1. Taxonomy (NCBI): domain Eukaryota; kingdom Metazoa; phylum Chordata; class Mammalia; order Primates; family Cercopithecidae; genus Papio; species Papio anubis. The sequence continues at coordinate 63,980,138 of NC_044996.1, forward strand.
ACAGAGCAAAAATAACCAGATTAATATCATAATGCTTAGGATCAAGTTCCACACATAACAATCTTAACCTTAAATGTAAATGGACTACATTATCCAATTCAAGAACTGAACTAGCAAAACTGGATAAAGAGTCAAAGACCCATCAGTCTGCTGTAATCAGGAGACCATCACACGCAAGGGAACATGCATGGGCTCCAAGATAAAGGGATGGGAAGTTTGCAAGCAGATGGAGAACAAAGAAGCGGGGAGTTGCAGTCCTAGTCTCTGATAAAACAGACTTTACAAACCATCAAGATCAAAGGAGACAAGAGGAATGCATTACATAATGGTAAAGGGATCAATTCAAGAGGAGAGCTAGCTATCCTAGAGTAACTGCACCCCAATGCAGGAGCACCCCAGATTCATAAAAGCAAGTCCTTAAAGGGCACTTACAAAGGAACTGGAGACTCCCATGCAATAATAATGGGAGACTGGCCTCCACTGTCAGCATTAGACAGATCAGCAGAGACCTAGAAAGTTAACAAGGTGTAGAAATTAGACACATCTCTGCAGCAAGCAGACCTAATGAACATCTATAGAACTCTCCTTTAGATCAGCAGGAATGGCACATTTCTTCTCGGCGCCGCATCGTGCTTTGCTCCGTGTAACCATATAGTGCAAATCAGCCTCCTCAGCAAATGTACAAGGAACAGAAATTACCAACAGAGCTGTCTCTCAGACCACAGTGCAAGTGACTAGAACTCGGACTGAGAGGCTCGAGTCAAGGTGGCTCAGCTACATGGAAACTGAACAACCCATATCCCTGGCAGACTGGCTTCTACTGGGTACATGTGAAAACAGAATGAAGGCCAGGAAATAAAAGATATTCTTCAGAACCAATGGGAACAAGATGCAACATACCAGGAATCTCATAGGACACATTTAAAGCAGTGTGCAGAGGAATTTATGGCGCTAAATGCCCACAAGGAGAGCGGGAAAGATCAAAGAGTGGCGGGCACTCCTCACAAAGTCAAGAACTAGAAAGCAAAACAAAACATTCAAAGCCTGTAGAAAGGCAAGAAATGCTAAGATCAGAGCAGAACTAGAAGGAGATAGAGACACAAAAACCCTCAAAAATCAATAAGATCCAGGAGTTAGTTTTTGAAGTAAGATCAACAAAATTGACAGACCACAACAAGACTAATAAAGAAGAAAAGAGAAAGAATCAAATCCCGTATGATAAAATGGTAAAGGGGATATCACCACCGTACAGGAAATTCTGACTACCGTCAGAGAATACTATAAAACACCTCATAAAATAAACAGAAGGAAGCCCTAGAAGAAATGGATAATTTCCTGGACATACATCTTCCAAGACTAAACCAGGAAGAAGTTGAATCCTAGATAGACCAATAGTAGGCTCTGGAAATGGAAGCCAATAATTAATAGCCTACCAACCAAAAAAGTCAGAGACCAGATGGATTCACAGCTAGATTCTACCAGAAATTATAAGGAGAGTTAGTACCATTCCTTACAAACTATTCAATCAATAGAAAGAGAATCCTCCCTAACTCATTTATAGAGGCCAACATCATCCTGATACAAAAGCCACAAGCAGAACCTTACAACAAAAAGAATTTTTAGACCAATATCCCACAGTGAACATCGATGCAAAATCCTCAATAGATACTGTAGGCAGTTCAACAACACATCAAATGGCTTATCCACCATGATCAAAGTAGGCTTCATCCCTGGGATGCAAAACAGTTCAACGTTGCAAATCAATACAAACATAATCCAGCATATAGAAACGGAGACCAAAGACCAAAAGAACCACATGAGTTATCTCAATATGGGTGAAAGGCTTTTTGACAAATTCAACAGCTAGCCCTTCATGCACAAAGGCTTAGCTCAATAAATTCAGTATTGATGGGACGTACCTCCACCCAAGAATAATAAGGCTATTTGCATGGAGCCCACAGCCAGCATCGCATACTGGATAGGCCAAAACTGGAAAATTCCCTTTGAAAGCCTGGCACAAGACAGGGATGCCCTCTCTCCACCCTCCTAATTCAACATAGTGTTGGAAGTTCCTGGCTAGGGCAATTGAAGCCCAGAGAGAAAAGAAATCAGGGGAGTATTCAGTTAGGAAAAGAAAAGAATCAAATTATCCCTATTTACAGATAACGCAGTATATATTTAAAAGCCATTATATCAGCAAATCATGGCTGATAAGCCGGCTGTAAAAGTCTCAGGATACAAGGTGTGTACAAAATCACAGAGCATTCTTATGCACCAATAGCAGACCGACACAGAGCCAAATCATGAATGAACTGCATTCACAAGTAGCCAAAGAGGAATCAAATGCCTAGGAATCCAGCTTACAAGGGATGGGACCTCTTCAGGGGAGGAACTACAAACCACTGCTCAGTAGAAATAAAGAGACACAAACAAATGGAAGAACATACCATGTGCTCATGGATAGGAAGAATCAATATCGTGAAATGGCCATGCTGCTTGGAGTGATTTATAGATTCAATATGTCCCCATCAAGCTACCAATGGAGTTTCAGCTAGGGTGGAAAAAGAGCACTTCAAGATTCATATGGGAGACAAAAGAGCCCATACCAGGGCATCCTAAGTCAAAGAATACAAAGCTGGGAAGCATCCACGCTACCTGACTTCAAAACTATACTACAAGGCTACAATAGCAAAACAGCATAGTACTGAGTACCAAAACAGAGATAGACCAATGAGACAGAACAGAGTCCTCAAGAAATAATACCACACACATCTACAGCCATCCCAGTCTTTGGCAAACCTGAGAAAAACAAGAAATGGAAATGATTCCCTATTTTAATAAATGAGTGCTAGGAAAATTGGCTAGCCATAAGTAGAAAGCTGAAACTGGATCCTTTCCTTACTCCTTGTAGAAATTAATTCAAGATGGATTAGAGACTTAAAATGTTAAGACCTAATACCATAAAATCCTAGAGAGGAAACCTACATTGAAGTACCATTCAGGACATAGGCATGAGGCAAAGACTTCATGTCTCAGCAACCAAAAACAGCATGGCTAAAATTCCAACCAAATGGGATCTAATTAAACTAAAGAGCTTCTGCAGCCACAGAAGAGAAACTACCATCAGAGTGAACAGGCCAGCCTGCAGGATAGGGAAGGAATTTTGCAATCTACTCATCTGACAAAGGGGCTAATATCAGAACCTACAAAGAACTCCAACAAATTTACAGAAAAACAAACAACCCCATCCAAAAGTGAGCCAAGGATATGAACAGACATTTCTCAAAAGAGACGACGATATACAGCCAACAGACGCCTGGAAAAAATGCTCATCATCACTGTGCATCCAAAATGCAAATCAAAGCACAATGAGATACCATCTCACACCGGTTGAGTAGCGATCATTAAAAGTCAGGAAACAACAGGTGCTGGAGAGGATGTGGAGAACACTTTACACTGTTGGTAGAGATTGTAAACTAAATTCAACCATTATGGAAAACAGTATGGCGATTCCTCAAGGATCTAGAACTAGATGTATATATGGCCAATATCCCATTACAAGGATATACCCAAAAGGATTATAAATTATACTATAAAGACACATGCACCGTATATTTATTGCAGCACTACAATAGCAAGAAGACTTGGAATCCAACCCAAATATCCATCAGTAATGGGTCTGGATTAGAAAATGCTGCTCACACCATGGGAATACTATACAGCCACATAAAAAGCAGTGAGTTTTAGGTCCTTTTGTAGGGACATGGATGCGGCTGGGGCTCATCATTCTTAGCAGAGCCTCCACCAGGAGACAAGAAACCAAGAGCACATGTGTTCTCTCACTCCTTAGGTGGGAACTGAACAGCAGGATCCTTGGACTCAGGAGGAGACATCACCGGGGGAGGGCCTATCATGGGAGGGAGAGGATTGCATTAGAGTTATACCTGAGTATAAATGACTTGAAGGATTGATAGATTACAACAGACTAACATGGCACAAGTATACATATATAACAAACCTGCATGTTATGCATATACCCTACAACTTAAAGTATAATAATAATGTCGATTAAAAAAAACTCGAGAGATTCAACTACACACACACACACAGGAGCCAAGGAGCCAAGGCAGGTGAGTAGCATTTACACGGTTGACAGTTGGTTAAAGGAAATGAGCTTTATCCTAAAAGGCCACAGAGGGGAGATAGATAAATTTCCCTACCAGGAAAAATGCAACCTCCTGGCTTAAAAGTAGAAATAATTAAAACATAGAAAAGGAAACCAATAACAAGCTTAGCCAAGAGATTAAAATAGTAAAAAAAATTGCCAACAAAAAAAAGTCCAGGACCAGATGGATTCACAGCTGAATTCTCTCAGGCGTTCAGAGAAAAATTGGTACCAATCCTACTGCCACTATTCCAAAAGATAGAGAAAGAGGGAACTTTCTCTTAATTATTCTATTAAGCCAATATCACCCTAATACCTAAACCAGGAAAGGACATAACAACAACAACAATAGAGACCAATATCCCTGATGAATATAGATGTAAACATCCTTTAAAAATTAGCTAATTGTGTAGTCCCAGCTACTCGGGAGGCTGAGGCAGGAGAATGGCGTGAACCCGGGAGGCGGAGCTTGCAGTGAGCTGAGATCCGGCCACTGCACTCCAGCCTGGGCGACAGAGCGAGACTCCGTCTCAAAAAAAAAAAACCAAACAAAAAAACAAAAAAAATTAGCTAATTGAATCCAACAACATATCAGAAAGATAATCCACCATGATCAAGTGGGATTCATAGCAAGGATGCAGGAGTGGTTTAACATATGCAAGTCAACACATGCGATACACCAAATAAAACGAAATTAAAAACAAATATCACATGGTCATCTCCATAGATGCACAAAAAGCATTCGACAAAATCCAGCATACCTTTATGATTAAAACCCTCAACAAAATTGACATGGAAAGGACATGCCTTAATATAATAAAAGTCAGCTATGACAAACCCACAGCCAACATACTACTTAATGGCAAATAGTTGAAAGCATTCCCTCTGATAACTGGAACAAGACAAGGGTGCCCACTACTTCTATCCAACATGGTACTGGAAGTCCTAGCCAGGGAAATCGGACAAGAGAAAGAAAGAAAGGGCATCCTAATCTGTTAAGAAAAAGTGAAAGTGTTTCTGTTTTCTGATGATACGATCATATACCTAGAGAACCCTAAAGACTCCTCCAAGAAGTTCCTAGAAATGATAAATTCAGCAAAGTTTCAGTGTACAAAATTAATGTACAAAATCAATAGCTCTGCTATACACAAACAGCAACCAAGCAGAGAATTAGATCAATAACCCCTTTTACAATAGCTGCAAGAATAATAAAATACTTATAACTATGCCTAACCTACAAGGTGAAAGACCTGTACAAAGAAAAGTACAAAACACTACTGAAGGAAATCATAGATGACACAACCAAATGGAAACATAGCCCAAGCTCATTGATGGGTGAAATCAATATTGTAAAAATGACCATACTGCCAAAAGCAATCTACAAATTCAATGCAATTCCCATTAAAACACCACTGTCATTCCTCACAGAACTAGAACAAGCAATTCTAAAATTCATATGGAACCAAAAAGAGCCCACATAGCCACAGTAGGACTAAGCAAAAAGCACAAATCTAGAGGCATAACATTACCTGACTTTATACTAATAAGGCCATAGTCACCAAAACAACGTGGTACTGATATTAAAATAGTCACATAGAGCAATAGAACAGAAGAGAGAACCCAGAAACAGTCCCAAATGCTTACAGCGAACTGATCTTTGACAAAACAATAACATAAAGTGGGAAAAAAATCACTGTAATCAACAACTGCTGCTGGGATAATTGGCAAGCCACATGTAAAAGAATGACACTGGATCCTTATCTCTCACCTTATGCAAAATCAACTCAAGATGGATCAAGGCCTTAAATCTAAGACCTGAAACCATAAAAATTCTAGAAGTTATCAGAAAAACTTTTCTAGACATTGCTTTAGGCAAAGCCTTCATGACCAACAATCCAAAAGCAAATGCAACAAAAAATATGATAAATAAGTGGGACTTAATTAAAAAGTTTCTGCACAGCAAAAGAAACAATAAACAGAGTAAACAGACAACCTGCAGAATGGGAGAACATCTTCACAATCTATACATCCGACAAAGGACTAATATTCAGAATCTACAAGGACCTCAAACAAATTAGCAAGAAAAAATAATTCCCTAAAAAAAAAAAAAAAAAAAAAAAAAAGGCTAAGGACACAAATAGGCAATTCTCAAAAGAATATATACAAATGACTAACAAACATATGAAAACATGTTCAACATCATAATGATCGGGGAAATGCAAATCAAAACCACAATGTGATACTACCTTGCTCCTGCCAGAATGGCTATAATCAAAAAAATCAAAAAATAATATATGTTGGCAGTGATGTGGTGAAAAGGGGACACTTTTACACGGGTGGCAGGCCAATATTCTTAATGAATATCAATGTAAAAATCCTCACAAAAGTACTGGAAAACCAAATACAGGAGCACATCAAAAGGCTTATCCACCATGATCAAGTAGGCTTTATTTCCGGGATGCAAGGTCAATTCAACATATGCAAATCAATACATGTGATTCATCACATGAACAGAACCAAGGACAAAAACCACGTGATTATCTCAATAGGTGCAGAAAGGCTTTTGATAAAATTCAGTATCACTTCATGGTAAAAACTTTTAATAAACTAGTTATTGAAGGAACATACCTCAAAATATAAAGAGTAATATATGACAAACCCATAGCCAACATCATACTGAACCAGAAAAAGCTTAAAGCATTCCTGTGGAAAACCAGCACAAGAATAAGATGCCCTCTCTCACCACTCCTATTCAACATAGTATTGGAACTTCTGGCCGGGGCAATCAGGCAAGAGTAAGAAATAAAGGACATTCTAATAGGAAGAGAGAAATTCAAACTAGCTCTGTTTGCAGATACCATTATCTTATATCGAGCAAACCCCATGGTCTCAGCCCAAAAGCTTTATTTATTTGTTTGTTTGTTTGTTTATTTTTGAGACAACATCTCTCTCTCTCTCATCCAGGCTGGAGGGCAGTGGCGCAATCTTGGCTCACTGCAACCTCCACTTCCAGGGTTCAAGGATTCTCCTGCCTCAGCCTTCTGAGTAGCTGCGATTACAGGTGCCTGACACTATGCCTGGATAATTTTATATTTTTAGTTTCACCATGTCGGCCAGGCTGGCCTGGAATTCCTGACCCCAAGTGATCTGCCCACCTCAGCCTTCCCAAGTGCTGGGATTACAGGCATAAGCCACTGCACCAGGACCCCAAAGCTTCTTAAGCTGATAAGGAACTTCAGCAAACCCTCAGGATACAAAATCAGTGTGCAAAAATCACTAACATTTTTATACACCAACAACAGTGAAGTCAAGAGCCAAATGAGGAACAAACTCCTATTCACAATTCCCACAAAAAAGAATAAAATACCTAAAACTACAGCTAATAAAGGAGGTGAAAGATCTCTACAAAGAGAACTACAAACAACTAGTCAAAGAAATCAGAGATGACACAAATAGAAAAATATTCCATGCTCCTGGATAGAAGGAATCAATATCGTTAAAATGGCCATACCGCCCAAAGCAATTCATAGATTCAAAACTATTCCCATGAAACTACCATTGACATTCTTCACAGAAACAGACAAAACTATTTTTAAATTCATATGAAATCAAAAAAGAGCCTGTATAGCCAAGGCACTCCTAAACAAAAAGAACAAAGCTGGAGGCATCACACCACCTAACTTCAAATTATACTACAGGGCTACAGTAACCAAAACAGCCTGGTACTGGTACAAGCACAGACACATAGATCAATGGAACAGAAATAAGAGAATTCAGAAATAAGACTGCATATCTACAACTATCTGATCTTCAACGAACCTGACAAAACAAGCAATGGGGAAAGGATTCCCTCTTCAATAAATGGTTCTGGGAATAATTACCTAGCCATATGCAGAGAATTGAAACTGGACCACTTCCTTGCACCTATACAAAAATTAACTCAAGATGGATTAAATACTTAAATGTAAAACCCCAAACTATAAGAACCCTGAAAGACAGCCTAGGAAATACCATTCAGGACATAGGCACATGCTACGATTTCATGACAAAGACGCCAAATGCTGTTGCAACAGAAGCAAACATTGACAAATGGGATCTAATTAAACAAAAGAGATTCTGCACAGCAAAAGAAACTATCAACAGAGTAGACAACCTACAGAATGGGAGAAAAATTTTGCAAACTATTTATGTGACAAAAGTCTAATATCCAGCATCTATAAAGAACTTAAATTTACAAGAATAAAACAAACAACCCTGTTTAAAAAAGTGGGCAAAGGACATGAACAGAAACTTCTCAATAAAAAGACATATATATGGCCAATAATCAAATGAAGAAAAGCTCAACATCACTGATCATTAGAGAAATGCAAATCAAAACCACAATGAGATACCATCTCACATCAATCAGAATGGCTATTACTAAAAGCCAAAAAATAACCGATGCTAGTGAGGTTGTGTAGAAAAAGGAACGCTTATATACTGTTGGTGGGAATATAAATTAGTCAACCATTGTGGAAGACAGTGTGGCAATTTCTCAAAGACCTAAAGACAGAAATACCATCAGACACAGCAATTCCATCACTGGGTTTATACTCAAAGACATATAAATCATTCTGTTATAAAGACACACACACACACCTGTATGCTCATTGTGGCACTATTCACAATAGTAAAGACATGGAATCAACCTAAATGTCCATCAGTGATAGACTGGATAAAGAGAAGGTGGTGCATATACACCATGGAATACTATGCAGCCATATAGAAAAATGAAATCATGTCCTTTGCAGAGACGTGGATAGAGCTGGAGGCCATTATCCTTAGCAAACTAAAGCAGGAACAGAAAACCAAATATGGCATGTTCTCAATTATAAGTGGGAGCTAAATTATGAAAACACATAGACAGAGAGGGGAACAACACACACTGAGGCCTATCAGAGGGTGGAAAGTGGGAGGAAGGGAGAGGATCAGGAAAAATAACTAATGGATACTAGACTTAATAGCTGGGTGATGAAATAACCTGTACAACAAAGCCCCATGACACACGTTTACCTATGTAACAAATCTGCACATTCTGCACGTGTACCCCTGAACTTAAAAGTTATAAAAAAGTTTATCCATGTTCTTACATATTGCAGAATTTTCTTTTTTTAAGGCTGAATAGTTTTCCATTTTATGTATATACTGGATTCTTTATTCTTCTCTTGATGAACATTTAGGGTCTGTCTATATCTTGGCTATTATAGAGTGCAATAAATAGGAGGTGTTAGTATTTTTCTAAAATACCAGAAACGGAGTTCCTGGATAATATGTTGAGGAGCCTCTATATGATTTTTCATATTGGCTGTACCATTTTGCATGTTAACAAACAGTGTGCAAGGGTTCCAATTTCTCTGCACTTCACCAACATTGGTCTTTTTTTAGTAACCTATATTATTGATTCATTTTGCTCAAATAAACAGAATAACAACCTACCTTCATTATATGACGTCTTCTACTTTTGTAACAAGAATGTCATTTTGAAGCTACTAGTGAGGAACTTTTGATGCCCAAGAGTTCATAAATAAACAAAAATCATGTTAAATATTGTTATTATCTTTCCTTTTTTATTATATATGTGTTCATTGAAATTTATTTCAGGTCTCCATGAGGAAAACTCTTTGTTATTGTCCTTGGCACAAGTTTACTAGTAATGAATTACCTCTCTTTTTTGTTGTTGTTGTTTTTATTTATTTATTTTTATTTCTATTTTTTTTGAGACACAATCTCTCCCTGTTGCCGAGGCTGGAGTGTGTTGGAGTGATCTAGGCTCACTGCAACCTTTGCTTTCTGCCTACAAGTGATTCTTGTGACTCAGCAACCTGAGTAGCTGAGATTATAGGTATGTGCCACCACACCCAGTTAATTTTTGTATTTTTAATACAATTCCCCGCCTGAAGTGATCCACCCACGTTGGCCTCCCAAAGTGCTGAGATTACAGCATGATCCACCACTCTTAGCCTCTTTTTTTTGTGTATGTGTGGGTTAAATGCCATTATTTCACTTTCATTTTTATTTTATATAAATTTTTATTTTTAATTTAAGACAGAATGTTGTGAAGTTACACAGAGTGGTCTTATGCACCTTTCATTAAGCTTCCTTCAAAGACAGTGTTTTACTATACTATAGTACATTATCAAAACCAGGACAGTGACTTTGATAAAATGCTATTACTTAAGGTACAGACCTTATTTAGATATTACTATTGTTTACATACAATCGTGTGTGTGTGTGTGTAGGTCTCAAGTGTGTACACTTACTTTACTGTCACCATTATTAGGATTCACAACTCTTCCATCATCACAATTAAAGACACCAGTGGTACCCCTTTATAGTCACACTTTCCACAACCTTAATCCCTGGAAGCTACTGATCTGTTGTTCATCACTAAAATGTAGCCACTTCAACAGTGTTATTTGAATAGAATAATAGAGTATGCAATCATTTGTGATTTCCTTTGATACATTTAGCATACTGTCCTCAAGATCCATTGTGTACTAATAATCTGCCCTTTTATATTGCAGAACATAATTCCATTGTACTGATGTCCAATTTTTTTTATCTATTTGCTCATTACAGGCTATATATGTTGTTGCCTGTATCTGGCTATTAGAAATAAAACTTATAAATCTTAATTAACAGGTTTTTTTGGTGTGAAAATAAGTTTGCATTTTTCCAGGATAAAATCCAAGGAGAGTGGGATTAGTGTTATGGTAGTTGTATGTATAATATATATACACTTATATACATATGTGTATATAAATATGTACATAAATTGCCTCTCCCCACTCTATCACAGCCATATATATGTATATATATAAAACTTTTAATATGTATTCACAGTAGCTGTACCATTTTACATTCTCATCAGCAATATATAAAAGATCCTGAATCCTTCCTTTCATTTGATATTGTCAGCATTTTTTTCAAACATTAACAATATATGGTGGTATCTCATCATAATTTTAATTTGTATTTGTTTATTAATGAATAATGCTGAACATTGTTTCACATGATTGTGATACATATTTTTTTTTTCTGTGAAGTGATTAAACTTTAAACATTTTCTAATTGCTTTGATGTTCACCTTAGTGAGTTATTTATATTGTATATCCTGGATATGAGTACTTCATCAAATATGTGATTTGGAAATAGTCTCCATAATTTCTGGCTTGTGTTTTTCTCCACTCAACAGTTTTTGTTTGTTTTGCAAAGCACAACTTTTGAATTTTTATAAACTCTAATTTATGAATTTATGGATTATGCATTTGACATCATATCTAAAAACTATTTGCCTATGTCACAAATAGTTTGTCTTTTATTTTCAATTTAATTTTTTACTGTACAGTCACCACTATCTAATTCAAGAACATTTTCATCATGATAAAAAGAAGCACTGTATCCATTAGCAATTCCTTCCCACTCTACCTCCATCCTAGCTTTTTATGGGCAGAGTTGTGTCACCCCCAAAATTTATACGTTGAAGCCCTAATCCCCAGTAACTCAGAATGTGACTATATTTGGTGAATAGAGTCTTTGAAGAAGTGATTAATATTAAGTGAATTTATTAGGGTGACCCATAATCTAATATGACTAGTGCCATTTTAAGAACAGAAGATTACAATACAGATGCACGCATAAAACTTGTGACTACCTCATATGGACCACATGACAAACTTTGTGTGAGATGGATAACCATGAGAGAATGTACAGCAAGATGGTGGTCATCTGCAAGCTGAGCAAGGAAACCTCAAAAGAAACCAAACCAGCCAAAAATTTGACTTAAATTTCTAGTCTCTAGGAAGTGTAAGAAAAGGTTTTAAGTCATTCATTCTGTGGCGATTTGTTAAAGAAGCATGAGCAAAGTAATACATAGCCTCTAGCAATGACTTATCTTCAATATATATATATACACACACATATGTATATAAATTTGTCTCTATAGTCTCTCTGTATATATGTGTGTATATATATACACACATATATATATAAATTTGTCTCAATGTCAGTTATAGGCATTCCATAAAATTGAGATCATATAATATGTGGCTTTTTATGTTTGGCTTTAAGTGTATAAGTCATTTGCCTATTTTGTTAGGTTTACTTCTAAATATTTTATTTTTTATGTTATAGAATTTTAAAATTATTTTAAATATTTATTGTTAGTATATAGAACTAAGTTTTGTGTCTTGATTTTGTTTCCTACAACTGTACTGAATTTTTATGTTCGTTCAAACAGTTTTTGTTATTTTTGTTATTATTTAACCTTTAGGGTTTTATAAATATAAAATCCTGTCATATGTGATTTTTTTTTTTTTTTTTTTTTTTGAGACGGAGTCTCGCTGTGCTCCCAGGCTGGAGTGCAGTGGCCTGATCTCGGCTCACTGCAAGCTCTGCCTCCCGGGTTCACGCCATTCTCCCGCCTCAGCCTCCCAAGTAGCTGAGACTACAGGCGCCCGCCACCACGCCCGGCTAGTTTTTTGTATTTTCAGTAGAGACGGGGTTTCACCATGTTAGCCAGGATAGTCTCGATCTCCTGACCTCGTGATCCACCCGCCTCGGCCTCCCAAAGTGCTGGGATTACAGGCTTGAGCCACCGCGCCCGGCCAAAATCCTGTCATATGTGAACAGAGATAATGTCACTTTTTTCTTTCCAATATGGATACATTTTATTTCTTTTTCTCCGAATTGCTCTGGCTAGGACTTCCACTTTTATGTTGAATGGAAATAACAAAAATAAAAACTCACAAATCGAATTACAAGAAGGTTGCTTTTTCTATCTTTCAATATGTTTACCTTTACTGGAAGTCTTTATACTGTTGCATGAATTCTTGTTACTGTATAGTGTCCTTTTATATCAACTCAAAGTACTTTATTCTTTATTGTAAGGCATGACTAGTGGTAATGCCCACTCAGCTTTTATTTATCGGGGAATTTATTTCTCCATTATTTATGAAGAAAAGTTTTGCCAAATGTAGAATTATTGGTTGAGATTTTTTTCAACATTTAAATATATACCACTACTTTCGGGCTTCCAAGCTTTCTGTTGGAAAATCAGATGGAATTTTTATTGCTAATTCCTTTTAAGTTATCAGTCACTTTACTCTTGATGCTTTCAATATTCTGTTTTTATGTTTGGCTTTCAGCAGTTTAATTATAATGTGTTTTGGTGTGGGTCTGTTTGAGTTTATGCTACTTGTGTTGAGCTTTTCAAATTTTTGGATCTATGTTGTTTCTCAAATTAGTCAAGTTTTTGGCCATGTTTTTTCCAAGTAATCTTTCTGTTCCTTTCTCATTTTCTTCATTTGTAAAACTTATATAATATTGCTCTTCTTGACAGTGTCCCATAAGTCTTTTAGGCTGTTATGAACTGAATTGTGTCCACCCCCAAAAATTAATATGTTGAAGCACAAAGTCTTAATGTGACTATATTTGGAAATCAAATCTTTAAAAAGGAGGTAATTCATGTTAAATGCAGTAATAAGCATGGGACCTTTTATGATTTGCCCGCATGTTGGCCTTCTGGGTTCCTTCATCCTAAGCCCAATCCTAAGCCAACCAGTTTCAGATTTGGGAAATTATCTTTCTAGTTTGTAGGACGCATTTCAGGTGAGCGTCCCGTACTATGGTGACACAGTTACCTATTAGTGAAGAGAGGACAGAAAAGAAGAGAAAAAAACGTGCCTTTTAAAGGAGTCCCAGGGGTTTAGGATGCATTCTAAAGGAGTACAGACTGAAGATGAATGGCTACCTAGCTAGAAAGGGGAGAGCAGGCATCACTGGCTCCACTCTCAGATAGCCGGGGTAAGTGAGGTAGAGTGAGAAGAGCGTTCTCTTTGCCTCTTCCATCCTTGCACCCCTGAGTCCTGGTGACCTTGGCAGGCACTGCCATGAGTGCCAAAGCAGCTTGTACCCATGAAGCAGGGAGGGACTAGAGAAGAGGAATTATCCACTCTCACCTATGTCTCTTTCCCACCTACTGTCAGTAACCTTAGAGTTCCCTAGACCTTATTTATGCCATAGATACTAACGTGGCCTGTATCCATGAAACAGGAAGCTCAGGCTTGGCTTAATTGGCAGGAATTAGCCACGCTCACCTGTGCTGTGCCTTTTAACCTCTGTTGTCATTTGCCTCTGGATTCCTTATGTCCAGTTTTATTTCGTAGGACTTTGACCCGAAGCTTGGAATTGAGTCTGGGATAAAAATGTATCTCGAGGGAGGAGGTTGCATGCATTCCTTATCATAAACCGAATGCTAAGGTGAAACTGTGGAACTGAGTTCTCTTCCAATGAGAGAGAGGAAAGGATGTCATGTGACATACTCAGATAACTTGTGGCTATAGCTATGCTTGCTAGGATTTGGGTGCCTGGTGCTTGGCTTTGGTTAGTTCCCTTGGTCTTACTTTCCCAAAAAGGAAACCTCTGGGTCGTGGACACCCCTATTTATTCCCTATTTATTCCATCACCTGGCAGGATTTGCAGGATAATTTCTCAGAAGTAGAATATTGATGCAGATTTCTACATTACCCATTCCTCTTGTTCTTTCTGAGCTGCAGCCAGGAATTCCTGGTTGGTTTACAGGAGCAAGCAGGGTTAATTTAAAATGTAGGTGAAAACTTAAAAACAGTGATTGCATTTAGAATTTAATCACAGAAGTGTGATGTTTTGAAACATGATTGCTGTCTCTCCAGTCCTGTTTGTTAAAAAATAAACAAATTATGATAGGACTGAGTGGTTTGCAAAATACACTTTAGTTTTATACTTGGCCTGATTATTTGCATGAAGTGGAGCAAGAATAACTATTTGTACATAGGCCTTTTGGATTGGCTTTGATGGAAGTGTGCTCCACAAGGAATTACAGATACGACTTTTTAAAGCCAAGCCCAGCCATGGGTTACATCCTCAAATATCTATGAGTTAGGTGATCCTCTCCTCTTACGGTCCCAAGATAAACTTGGAGCTCCTAGACCTGTTAGAAAGTGACATTCTTTACTGACCACAGGTCAGGAACCCTGTACAGGGACTGCATAGACAAGGTTATGAGTCCAGTTTCCCCACTGGACTTTTATTGGCTCTGCAAGTTGAGATTGGCTCCTTAAAGGGAAGCATACCACTCCAGTTAAAGCCTTGGTTAAATTAACCGTTTTTCCAATTGTGTTCTGTTGCAAAAGAAAAATGAATTCTTATTGCACTGATGCAAACAACCATGTTGCCATAAGAATATTCACATATAGTTTCCAAATTGTAGAGGAACCAGGCAGAGAGAAACAAAAATGCTTCAAATTTTGATCATAGGGATATAGCTTGCTTAATTATTAAAGGCCATAAATAGTTCAAAATAAGTTTCCTTGACTCTGAAAAATAAAACATGGATTAGCAATATTCCAAGCAAAAGTTAAAAAGGTTGCTCCAGCTTTCTGAGTTTAGTCCATTTAGGTAACTCTTGTTTTGCTTGATATTCGTAAACATTTCAGCAATTCATGTGTCCTGTACATTTTCTTTTATTCTAATGTTACAATCTCTAAAGTTAGTAGAAGTCTGTATTTGAGAGCACCTGTTAAAGTTTTATAGCTCATCATAAGCCATCTTTGAAAATGATTAAAAGAAGACAACAATTGTCTGTGAATATCAAAATGTCCAGGGTACAGTTACAAACACAATTGACAAGTTTGGTTGTCTCCGTGGTTTACAATAATTAAACATAAAAATCTTAGTTATGATTGTTAGCATATACTCAGACATCAGAATTTTATAAATCTCATCGATTTTTGGAACATGTATTACATTATTCACCAAAATATAACCCAGACAAAATTGAACATCATTTTGACAATTTCATGTACCTAAATATGTCAAATAATTCTGTTTACATCTATTGTCTGGACACTTTAGGGGCCCTCTGAAGTATTTGAAAAGCCAGGTGCCAGGGAAGACTATTTTGAAACTGAAGTTTGATTTTGGGAAGGCTGTTAAATGTTGATGGTTTAAAACACTTGATATTATGAAATAGAGTCCCAGATTATCGTTATTTATTTTGCCAAAATGATGACTTACAGATTTAAAGAAGCAAAAACCTTTTATAACTCCTTTGAATTTAGTCAATATGTTCACACACAGAACCTCCTCTGCAAGACTAATTTCCACAATTCTTCCACCACTTCTTTGAAACTTCAGCTATTTCTTAATTTAACTAGAAAGAATCTTTTAACCCTAGACGAAAATTTACATTTCCATGCCTCCTTATAACCTTTTACTAAAAAACACATTTCAGTATTTTTACACACCTTGCATGTAAATTGATTTCCCGCAGTTTTAATGAACTCCTAGTAATTTTTAACTTTAAGGTAAAACTTTAAGTTGCTTTAATTGTGTGCTAACTGCAGCCAAGGTTTGCCTTTTTAGTTAATGGCATGCTTAATTCCATAAGTCCCCAAGCCTTACCAATTGTGAAGCAAGCAAGTCAAATAGTTCTCGAAACCCAAAGAGCAGTTTGTAACCTCAAAACACTGAACAAACCTTGCATCTAACCTGCATTTTACCAGTAGTCTTTAAGGCTGCTTTTATTTCTCAAAGACAAAAATAATGCGGACTGAAAAGAACCACAGCTTTAATCTTCCCTTTAAAAATTATTAGATCCAAGCGCTTGTCTTTCTTTAGGCCAAATTAATTAGACCTCTTTTTACAGACATCAAACACAGTACACACACAGACAGGCAGAAGAAAACCCAATCCCCGCGTGGGGTTATTTGAGAGACAGGGCTAGGAGGACATGCAGATGCTGTATATGTACCTTTTTTTAAAAAAAAATGTAGTCCACCATTGACGAACATCTAGTTTGATTCTATGTCTTTGCTATTGTAAACTGTGCTGTAATGAACATACGAGTGTATGTGTCCTTTTAGTAGAACAATTTATGTTTCTTGCTGTTACTGGTTTAAAAGCTAGCTCTGTTTTAAGTTATTTGACAAGTATCTAAACTGCTTTCCATAGTGGCTGGATGTTGATTATTTTTCCATATGCTTGCTGTCCTCATGTATGTCTTCTTTTGAGAAGTGACTGTTCATGTTATTTGCACATTTATT
This sequence comes from Papio anubis, assembly GCF_008728515.1. Taxonomy (NCBI): domain Eukaryota; kingdom Metazoa; phylum Chordata; class Mammalia; order Primates; family Cercopithecidae; genus Papio; species Papio anubis. The sequence continues at coordinate 63,997,424 of NC_044996.1, forward strand.
AATGAGGTTGTTTGATTTTTGCTTGTTAATTTAAGGTCTTCAGACATTCTGGATAATTGACCTTCGTTGAATGCATAGTTTACAAATAGTTTCTCCCATTCTGTAGGTTTTGTTTTTACTCTACTGAAAATATCTACTGCTGAGCAAAAGCTATTTAATTAGGTCCCACTTGTCAATTTTTGTATTTGTTATAATTGCTTTTGGAGACTTTGTCATGAAATCATTGCCAAACCCTATTTCCAGAATGGTATGTTTTTCTAATTTCTTTTAGTTTTTTGTTCACGTTTTCCTCTAGACTCTTGAATGTATTTAAGATTCTTCTTTTAATGTCTTTGGATGTATTGATGGAATCTGATGGTCATGTTTCTTCACATACCTTTTCTGGAGAATAATTATCTTTGTATGAATGGGCTATATTTTTTTCTTTTTTTCTTGTGATTTTTAATTGGAAATTTGGCATTTCAATCACAGCCACCTTTCTTGGTCTTTGCAGTCTGGCTTCATGCCTAGGAAGACCTTCACTGATTAGCAGAGAATGTTTTGAATCTTGCCTTTTTAAGTATCTTAACTTTTCAAAGAGTAACATCCAGCTTCTTCTTAGGGATTTAGATGTTCTATTGTATTCCTCTATCAGTAATCTCATCCATACATCTGTGGACATCAAGTCCTCTATAGCTCTCATGAGTAGCTGCTTGCATTGCTTTTTGTGATATTTTTAACCTGATATCTGATAGATGTCACATTTCCCCATCTGAGCTCCAAGTCAGGTGAAAAAAAAGATCCATTCACAAGACTACCCCTACAGAGGTAAGAACATTGCAAACATGTACTTTTCTGCTCCCTCCTGCTGAGAGAGGGAACTGAGAAGTAGACCTCTTCTTCCCAGCTATGCCACAACAGGGAAGTGGTGGGGAAGGGCAGGTATACATACCATAATGTTTTATTGTATTTTGAATGTGACTTTCTCTTGATTAGACATTTACTCTATTGCTGAAGACTTTTGACTGCCTTCCAAAGCTCATATTATAGTCAATCTCTAGTTTTCTTGTTCTTGTTGCTTTCATGAGAGGAATATTATATGGGAGCTTCCTAGCCTGACATTTTGGTGATACCACACTGGCGATGATGTTTTTAATGTAACACCAATACCACAATCAAGGAAAAAAATGAACTTCATTCAATTTACAACCTTTTGCTCCATGAAAGACATAACAAAATGAAAAAAGTCACACACTGAGACAGAGTATTTTGAAACATATATGATAAAACATTTGTATACAAAAGCCCTTAAAATTTTATGATTTAAAAAAAAAAAAAACACACAAAAAAAGGTCATTTAAAAATTATGCAAAGAATTGAACAGGTACTTCATCAAAAAAGCTATGCAGATTACAAATAAGCATATGAAAGAATGTTCACAGTCATTTGCTATTTAGGGAATTAGAATTAAATACATGAAATTTACTGCCTTGTATTTGGTCCCATTAAAGTAACTGGTATTGAATTTTATTTTTTTCTGTAAAAACCACACAAAGCAAAAACAAGAGACTGGACTAATAGATCAAATATATGAACAATTATTTCTAGACATTGTGAAACAAGCAACACACACGGGGTTATAAGTGCTAAAATATTTAGGCTTATAATGCCTTCTTTATTAATTTGCTTTTCTTTTGAAACATGTAATTACCTTCTTTTTCTATGGTAATTATTCTTTTTTGAAATCTTTATCTTATAGTAATTCAACCATTCTGGCTTTTGTGTGTTCAGTCTTTGCATAATATATATTTTTCCAGCATTATACTTGTAAACTATCTCTTTAGTTTAAACCACTTTAAAGTGGGTTTCTTATAGAATGCATAATTGAATGCAGATTTTTAATCTGAAAGTTTTTAGTTTTTAATTGCTTTGTAAATTCCACTGCTTTTTCATGCAATTTTTGGTGGTGGGATTGATACCTATTATTTTGCTATTTATTTTCCATTTTTCACCTGTTCTTTGTATTTTTACAATGTATTTTGTTATTTCCTATTATATGATTACTTTTTATGGTTATATCTTATATTTAATTTTTTCTTATTAGTAAACCTTTAAAAATTGCCTCTTCACTGAATTTAATTATATCACACATTGGTCATAAAAGTCTGCCTTAAAATAATATTATACTACTCCATGTATATATTAAGAATTTTATGTTATATATGTCAAATTTTCCCCTCCCATTTGTTTGAAGGTTTTTATACATTTTATTGCACATATGCTCGAAACCCACACTTCATTATTACTACTTTTGTTTTATGCGGTCAATTATCTTTTAGAGAAATTACCAAGAAAAAATATATTTTATGTTCATCTTCGTTTTAGCCATTCCCAGAGCTCTTGATTTTTTTTCGTATAAATCCAACTTTCTGGATAATATCACATTTATTTGGATTAAGTAAATCAGTCAACATTTCCCATTTGTAATCATTTCATCTCTTGTTTCCTGAATAATATTTTTCTTGAAGTTTTAAAAGTTATTTTCTCTGGGCGATGGTTCTAAGAAAATGTGTTTTATAAGTTTTTGAAGATATTTAATTATCTTTTGACTTTCATAGTTTTTAAATATTCTTCTGTTTTTCTTTTTAAACAGTTTGCATTGACACAGTTGCTCATATTTTTGGATAATGTAATATTTTGATACATGTATACAATATGTAAGGATCAAATCAGGGTTATTAAGATATCCATGACCTCAAACATTTATTTTTACTTTGTGGTGAGAGCGTAACAATTATCTTCTAGCTATTTTGAAATATAAAGTAAGTTATTGTTAACCATAATATTCTCATACTACTGAATATTAGAATTTATTTATTCCATCTAACTGTGTTTTTGTACCCATTAACAGACTTCTCATCGTTGCTTTCTTTCCCCTTTTTCTTCCTAACCTCTGGTAACCACCATTCTACTCTGTGTCTCTGTAAGATCCACTTTTTCAGATCTCACATATGAGTGAGACCATGTGATATTTGGTTTTCTGAGCCTGATTATTTTACTTAACATAATGACCTCCAGTTTCATCCATGTTGCTGCAAATTACGTCATTTTATTTTCTTATGGCTAAATAGTGTTTTACTGAGTGTATATACCACATTTTCTTTAGTCATTCACCCATTGGTGAACACAGGTTAATCTATATCTTGGCTATTGTGAAGAGTGCTGTAATAAACACAGATGTGCAGATAGATGTATTTGATATACTGGTTTTCTTTTCTTTGGATATTTACCTAGCAGTGAAATTACTGAGTCATATGGTAGTTATATTTTTAGTTTTTTGAGAAACATTCATATGGTTTGGCTGTGTCCACACCTAAATCCCAGTTTGAACTGTAATAATCCCCAGGTGTCAAAGGTGGGGCCAGGTGGATATAATTCAATCATGTGGGCAGTTCCCCAATACTGTTACTGTGAAAGGGAATAAGTCTCACAAGATCTGATGGTTTTATAAATGGGAGTTCCCCTGCACAAACTCTCTCTTGCCTGCCACCATGTAAGACATGACTTTCCTCCTCCTTTGCCTTTCACCATGATTGTGAGGCCTCCCCAGCCATGTGAAACTGTGAGCCATTTAAACTTCTATTCTTTATAAATAACTCAGACTTGGGTATGTCTTTATTAGCACAATGAGAACAGACTAATACACACATCTACAGTGTTTTTCCTAATGACCATACTACTTTCCCAACAACAGCATATGAGGGTTTTTCTTTCTATATTCTCACCAGCATTTATTTATTTTTGTCTTTTTGAGAGTAGCCATTTTAAATTAGGTGAGATAATATTTCATTGTAATTCTTATTTGCATTTTCCTTATTAATAGTCACGTTGAGCATTTTTTTAATACCTTGTGGCTATTCATAAGTCTTGTTTTGAGAAATGTCTATTCACGTCTTCTATCCATTTTTTTAAATGAGATTAGTATTGTTAGTAGTATTTAATTATTATTGCTGTTGACCTGTTTGAGTTACTTATATATTCTGGTTATTACTGCCTTGTTGGATGGATAGTTTGTAAATATTTTCTACTATTCTATCGGTTATCTTTTCACTTTGTTAATTGTTTCCAATCCTAAACAGAAGCTCTTTAGCATAATGTTATCCCATTTGTCTATATTTTGCTTTAGTTTCCTGTGCTTTTGAGATCTTATTCAAATCATAGTTACTCAGATCAGTGTCCTGTAGTTATTCCTGAATGTTATCTTGTAATAGTTTCATAACTTGAAGTCTAACATTTACAGCTTTAATCCATTTTAATCGATTTTTTGCATAGGTACAATATGGAGAACTAGTGTTCTTCTACATATGAATATCCAGGCCTCCCAGCACCATTTATTTAAAAGATTGTCTTTTTCCTGATGTATGTTCCTGGCACCTTTGTCAAAAATGAGTTGACTGTGTGTGGATTTATTTCTGAGTTCTTTATTCTGTTTCATTGGTCTGTGTGTTTATTTCATGCTAACACAATGCTTTGTCTAGTTTTGGTTACTATAGCTTTGTAGAATAATATGAAATCAGATAGTAGAATGCCACTAACATTTTGGTGGGGGCTTAGAATTGCTTGGATATTCATAGTCTTTCATAGTTTCATACACATATTAGGATTTTCTTTTTATTATGTAGAATGTCGTTGGTATTTTCATAGCTATTGCATTAACTCTGTAGATTGTTTTGGGGTAGTGTAGTCATTTTGAGAAAATTAATTTTTCCAATCCATAAGCATGGAAAAATCTTTCAGTTTTTTTGTGTGTCCTTTTTAATTTCTTGTATTAGTGTTTTATAGTTTTCTTTGTAGAGATCTTTCACTTCTTTTGTTAAATTTATTCCTAGATATTTTATTTGTGTGTGTGCATGCATATCTTAAAGTGGACTGATTTATTCTTTTTTTTTTTTTTTTTTTTTTTAGATTTAATGTTGTTAACATATAGAAATGCCATGGATTTCATATTCTACAACTTTCCTGAATTCACTTTTCAGTTCTAAGATTTTTGTGGTGAAATCCAGATTTCTCTCTATATAAAATTATGTTGTCAACAAACAAGGATAATTTGACTTTTTTTTTTTTCCCAATTTAGAGGCCATTTATTACTTTCTTTTGCCTAATTGCTCTGCTTAGGACTTCTAGTACTATGTTGAATAAAAATAGTAAGGTAGCTATCTTTGTCTTATTGCAGATCTTAGTTGAAAGTATTTCAATTTTTCACCATTCAGTTTAATTTCAGCTGTAAATTTGTCATAAATGACATTTATCATATTGTTTCTTCTAAACCCAATTTTTAAGCTTTTATCATGAGGGGGAGTTTAATGTTACTGAATGCTTTTCAAGCATCTATTGAAATGATTATGTAGTCTTTCTTCTTGATTCTGTTGATGTAATCTATCATATTTATAGATTTTCATGTGTTGAACCATTTCTACATCCGGGGAATAAATTCTACTTAAACATGATGAATGGTCTTATAAATGAATTGTTGAATTCAGTTGTCTGGTATTTTGTTGAAGACTTGTGTCTATTTTTCATCAGCAATATTGGGCTTTTGTTTTCTTTATTTGTATTGTATTTGTCTAGTTTTGGTATCAGGGTATTGCCGGTCCATGTAATGAGATTAGAAGTATTCCCTCATCTTTAATTTTTGAAACAGGTTGAGTATAATTTGTGTTAGTTTTTTTTTTAATATTTGGTAGAATTCAGCAATAACACAATTAGGTCTCGAGCTTTTCTTTGACAACTTTTGTTATTCCTTTGATCTTGTTACATGTTGTTGACGTGTTCATGTTTTCTATTCATGATTCCATTGTGGTAGGTTGCTTTTATCTAGAAATTTAACTGTGTCTTCTAGGCTATCCAATTTGTTGATGTATAGTTGTTCATAGCACTGTAATCACCGTTTGTATTTCTGTGGTATCAGTTGCAGATTTTCTTGTCTCTGATTTTATTTATTTGGCCCTCTCTCTTTTTATTTTGTTTTGATACAGGGTCTTGTTCTGTTGCCCAGGATGGAGTGCAGTAGCATGAACATAGCTCACTGTAGCCTTGACCTTCAGGGCTTGAGTGATCCTCCTGCCTCAACTTCCTGAGTTGCCAGAACCACAGTTGTGTGTCACCATGCCAGACTAATTTTTGTAAAGTTTTTGTAGAGATGGGACCTCACCATGTTGCCCAGGGTGTTCACAAAATCCAGGGCTCAAGCAATTTTCCCACCTCAGCCACCCAAACTTTTGGGATTACAGGCATGAGCCACTGCACCCAGCTTTTTTTTTTTTTTTCCTTAGTCTAGTAAACAGTGGTTGATTTTGTTTAACTCCTAAAAACATATTTTCATTTTCTTGATCTTTTGTATTTTTTATGTCTTAATTTTATTTATTTAAAATAAAATTTATTTATTTCCTTCTATTAATTTCTAGTTTGGTTTTGTTTTGCTTTTCTAGTTCTTGAGATGCACTTTTTTTATTTGAAGAATTTCTATTTTATTGTCATAAAATTCCTTCTTAGTACCGCTGTTATTGTATCCCATAGGTTCTGGTATGTTGTGTTTTCATTTTCACTTGTTTTAAGAAAACTTTTAATGAATTTCTTAATTTCTTCATTTACCCATTTGTTGTTCATCAGCATGTTGTTTAATGTCCATATATTTTTACAGTTTCCAAAATGTTTCTTGTTGCAGATTTCTAGTTTTATTATCTTGTTAACAGGAAAGATACTCGATAATGTTCCATGTGCTGATAAGAATGTGTATTTTCTAGCAGTTAGATAAAATTTTCTATAAATATCTTTTAAGTCAATTTAGTCTAGAGTATAACTTAATTCGAATGATTTTTGTTGATTTTCTTCCAGGATAGTTTGTCCTTTGCTGAAAGAGGGGGTGTTGAAGTTCCCTATTATAATTGTATTGCAGTCTGTTTCTCCTTTATGATCTATTAATACTTCCTTTATATATTTTGGTACTCAGATATTTGGTGCATATATTTACTATTGCTATGTCCTCTTGCTGCATTGACTCTTTTATCATTATATAATCACTTCCTTTGTCTCTTTTTACAGATTTGACTTCCAACCCGTTTTATTTGATGCGAGCATAGCTACTCCTGCTCTTTTATCATTTCTATTTGCATGGAACAACTTTTTTTTCATACCTTCACTTTCAGCTTATATTTGTCTTTATATGAGACATGAGTTTCTTATAGACAACACATAGTTGGGTCTTGTATTTTTAGTCCGTTCAGCCTTTAAATATATTTTAATTGAAGAATTTGGCACATTTACGTTTGATGTAATTATTGATAAATAATGCCTTACTGTTGCCATTTTGTAACTTGTTTTATAGTTGTTTACCATTCCTCTCCTTTTTTCCCCTGTTTTCTTTTGTGTGTAAGTGATTTTCTCCGGTAGTATATTTCAAATCATTTATTGTTATTTTTAGTGTATTTACGACAGTTTTTTTTTTTGTGCTTACCAAAAGACTTATGAAATAAATTCTATATTTATAACAAGTTATTTTAAACTGATAGAAACTTAACTTTAACTTTCTTTTTTTTTTTTTTTTTTTTTTTGAGACTGAGTCTGGCTCTGTCCCCCAGGCTGGAGTGCGGTGGCCGGATCTCAGCTCACTGCAAGCTCCGCCTCCCGGGTTCACGCCATTCTCCTGCCTCAGCCTCCCGAGTAGCTGGGACCACAGGCGCCCGCCACTTCGCCCGGCTAGTTTTTTGTATTTTTTAGTAGAGACGGGGTTTCACCTTGTTAGCCAGGATGGTCTCGATCTCCTGACCTCGTGATCCGCCCGTCTCGGCCTCCCAAAGTGCTGGGATTACAGGCTTGAGCCACCGCGCCCGGCCAACTTTAACTTTCTTGCACTGAATCTTTTTCATCTGAGGGAGATAGTGCTTCTTCTTTTTGAATTTGCTATTTTTTGGATGAAATTTTTAATTTTCTTTCCCTTGAAAGTACAACTGTGGCGTTTGTTGTGTGCAATTATTTGGCTACATTTCTGGGTGATTTCAGGGAGCCAAGGCTCTGTATGTGTTCCTTGGTTGTAGGTCGCTTCTATGAAGTAGGTTTCTCAGATGCTGCCTGTTGTGGCATTGTATCGGATGTACAAGCCCACACACTTTCTCCTGAGGGGCCGAAGGTGCAGAGGTCTCAGGAAGCTTGTGAACTAGCACTAAAACCTTTTTGTAGTAGGTTTTTTATTTGGTGTTGTATTCAGGTTGTAGTCCAGTAGACGGCAATTAAAAGTAAGGTTTGGCTCACCCTCAGGCTGATGTCCAGTGAAAGCACCTGCCCTGATGTAGAGTGATGGGAAGAGATTGTGTTGGAGTGTGCTGAGGTCTCAGGGTAAAGAGCAGGAGTCTACACCAGCTCCTCATCCTGAGGCAGCAAGGAAGTGACTTGCTCCCCTATCATGCCCCTGTTGCAGGGTTCACGGCCTTCACTTCAGAAAGATTCCATCCTGTGATTTCCAGCCACGGTGCATCTTTAGGTTGTGGATATGACTTAGGGATTACAACAAAAATGGGCCAAGGACAGAGCCATTTTCCCAGTTGAGGGCAGCACATTTTCTGACTTGTTTGTCCCCTGTTGCCAGGATGGAATTGCTCTGTGTAGGGAGGGACAGTTGGAGCCTGCACTTTGTGTAAGCCTCAGTGGAGCAGGCTTACTTACAGTGTGGATAGAGCTGCTGCAAAAGGTGCAAAAAACACCAATATATGGGAAGTGGAAGAGGGAGGTGACTCTCTTCACATCTGTTCCTGGGTGTCAGTGTTGCCCTCTTCAGTGATTGGCACTGTACCTGCATTTCCTTGTCCCAAGAGGGCTTTGGTAGATGAGTTCATTCCTCCTTATGGGTGAACTATAACAGGAGTTAGGTCTCCTGTTTTCTGGGGTCCCACAGTTTTCTGTGGACCCCCTGATCCCTTGTGTTTCCACAGTTGGAGTAAGCTATAAGCTATGTTTGGGGGGGACATGGTGTTGCAGTGACTCAAGGGCAGAGAATCTTTGAGCAGGACAGAGGTCCATCATGAGTGTATAACCCATATGGTACCCACCATCTCAGTTTGGTTTTGAGGTGGGCATGCCTTCAGAAACTGGCCACCTACTTCTCTGTCCCCAGGAAGTACCCAAATTGTCACTGATAGCATTGCCTTGGGTCACAAGAGCAAAAGGGTGTCTCAACAGTTTGGCAGTCAGCAGATTGTCAGAGGGGTGAGGGAAACAATCACTCTCACCCACATTTTCCACAGGGCCCTGAGTTCCTCAGAGATTAATCTCTACCAGACTCTTGCTGCCTTCCTCCTCTGTACCCCAACTTCTTCTCATGGGCATTCCAAAGAGTCCTGGCTCTCTTCACTCAGCTTTCTGTTCAGAACATGCCCATTTGCCAGTAATTTTGATCTTTCTGAAGAGAACTGGCATCCCATGTCCCTAGTAAACCATCCTGAAAAGATTAATCTGCAAACATCATTATTTTAATTTTTATTTTTACATTTTCATGGGCACATAATAGGTGTATATATTTATGTGTTACTTGAGATAGTTTGATATAGATATGAAATGTGTAATAATTATATCAGGGTAAATGGGATATCCATTACATCAACCACTTATCTTTTGTGTTACAAGCAATTCAATTATAACTTTTAGTTATACTTAAATGTACAATTAAATTATATTTGACTATACTCGTCCTGTTCTGCTAGCAAATACTAGCTCTCTATATTTTTTCTACTCATTAACTGTTACCACTTCCCCCACACACTACCTTTCTAGCCTCTTTTGAACATCCTTCAAATCTCTATCGCCATGTGTTTCCTTGTTTTAATTTTTAGCTCCCACAAATAAGTGAGAACATAGGACGTCTGTCTTTCTGTGCCTGGCTTATTTCACTGAACAATATGACTTTTAGTTTTATGTATATTGTCGCAAATCACAAGATCTCATTCTTTTTTGCAGCTAAATATTAGTCCACTGTGTATATATACCATATTTTCTTTTTCCATTCTTCTGTTAAGGAGTACTTAGGTTGCTTCCAAAATCTTGGCTATTGTGAACAGGGCTGCAATAAACATGGGAGTGCAGATATCTCTTTGATATACTGATTTCCTTTCTTTTGGGTAAGTATCTAGCAGTAAGGTTGCTGTGTCATATAGTAGCTCTACTTCTAGATTGTAGGGGAATCTCCAAAGTATTCTACATAGTGGTTGAATTAATTTACATTCCCACCAACAGTGTGTGAAGCTTCTGTTTTCTCCACATCCTTGTTAGCATTTGTTATTGCCCGTTTTACAGATAAAGCAACTTTAACTGGAGTGAGATGATCTCTCACTGTGGTTTTGATTCACATTTCTCTGATGATCAATGATGTTGAACACGTTTTCATATACCTGTTTTCCATTAGTGTGTCTTCTTTTGAGAAATGTCTATTATGATGTTTTGCCCATTTCGTAATCAGACTATTATTATTATTATTTCAGATGGCGTTTCTCTCTTGTCACCCAGCTGGAGTGCAATGGCATAATCTCTGCTGACTGCAACCTCCACTTCCTGGGTTCAAGCAATTCTCCAGCCTCAGCCTCCCAAGTAAATGAGAATACAGGCGATGGCCAGCATGCCCAGCTAATGTTTGTATTTTTAGTAGAGATGGGGTTTCACCATGTTGGACAGGCTGGTCTCGAACTCCTGACTACAGGTGATCCACCCACCTCAGCCTCCCAAAGTGCTGGGATTACACACAGCCATAATTTTTTTTTTCCTATATGATCTTCCTATATATTGTGGTTATTAATCCCTTGTCAGATGGGTGGTTTGCAAATATTTTCTCCCATGCTGTGGGTTGTCTCCCCACTTTGTTAAATGTTATTTTTGTTTTGCTGTAGTTTTTTAAAATTGACATTATTTCATTTGTTCATTTTTTGCTTTGATGGTCCATGCTTGTGGGGTATTTCTCAAGAAATATTTTACCTGTCCAATGTTTTGGAGAGTTTCCCCGATGCTTTATTTCGGTAACATCATAGTTTGAGGTCTTAGATTTAAGTCTATAATCCATTTTTATTTGATGTTTTGCATGTGACATGAAATAGGGCTCTGATCTGATGAAACTGAAAAGGAATCTGGAACTTGAAGACCAGCTCTCTAAACTAACTCAGGCAAAAATAAAAGACAATAAAGAAGAAGGAACAAAACCTCTGATAAATATGGGATTATTTAAAGACTAACTCCACATCTCATTGGCATCTCTGAGAAAGACTGGGAGTAACCCAGCAATTTAGAAAACATATTTCATGATATCATTTATGAAAATTTCCCCAAATTCACTAGAGAGACCAACAGTCAAATTCAGGAAATGCAGAGAACCCCTGTGGAATACTACACAAGACACATATTCATTAGTTTTCCCAAGGTTGAAATGAAAGAAGACAATGTTAAAGATAGCTAGAGAGAAAGGGCGGGCCACCTTCAAAGGGAACCCCTTTAGCCTAACAGTGGACCCTTTAGCAGAAACCTTAGAGGACAGAAGAGATTTGGGGGCCTATATTCAGGATCTTTAAAGAAAAGAATTTCCAACTAAGAATTCCATATCCAGCCAAACTAATCTTCATAAGTGAAGGAGAAATCAGATCTTATTCAGAAAAGCAAATACTAAAGGATTTTATTACCACCAGACTTGCCTTACAAGTGGTCCTGAAGGGAGTACTAAACATGGACAGGAAAAACTATTACCAGACACTGCAAAAACATCCTTAAATACATAGACCAGTGACACTATTAAACAACCATATAAGCAATCTGCATAATAACCAGCTAACAACATGATGATAGGATCAAATTTATATATATCAATACTAACTTAGAATGTAAACATGCTAAATGTCCCAATTAAATGACAGAGTGTGGCAAGTTTAATAAAGCAGCAAGACCCAATAGTATGCTGTCTTCAAGAGATTTATCTTATAGGCAATGACACCCATAATGTGGGGATGGAGAAATTCTACCACACAGAAAACAGAAAAAAGCAAGGGTTGCTATTCTAGTTTCAGACAAAACAGACTTTAAACCTATAAAGATCAAAAAGGACAAAGAAGGTTATTATATAATGGTAAATGGATCAATCCAACAAGAAGACCTAACTATCTGAAATATATATGCACCTAATACAGCAGTACCCATATTCATAAAGCAAGTTCTTGGAGACCTACAAAGAGACTTGGATAACCACACAATAATAGTAGGAGACTTCAACACCCCACTGGCAGTATTAGGGAGCTAATCAAGGAAGAAAACTAACAAAGATATTTATTAACTGAACTTGACGCTTGACCAAATAGACCAAATAGACATTTACAGAACACTCCACCCAGAAACAACAGAATATGTATTCTTCTCATCTGACCATTTCATATACTCTAAAAAATCAACCACCCAGTCAGATATAAAACAATCTTTAGCAAATTCAAAAAAACTAAAATCATACCAACCTTACTCCCAGATCATAGCAAAATAAAAATAGAAATCAATACTAAGTAAATTACTCAAAGTCATATAATTACATGAAAATTAAACAACCTGTTCCTGAATGACTTTTGGGTAAACAACAAAATTAAGGCAAAAATCAAAAATTCTTTGAAACTAATGAGAAGAAAGATACAACACACCAGAAAATCTGGAACATAGCTAAGGCAGTGTTAACGTTTTCTTTAATCATTCAATACTTAATTCTACATATTCTTCTCCAAACTAAATTTCTCCCTCAGCCAAAATATTCCCTAAGGTTGTGTTTATCTTAGTCACTAGACCGGTACTGTTACACACTCTTTACCTCTCAACTTCAACCCATACATACCTTCCTAGTGTCCTCCCATTTCACATAGCCCCTACTTTTTCTTTACATGTAGCCTTATTGTATAATAAGTAAAACTTCTCTCTGTAATACTCTTAAAAGACTCTGTCAGTTGAATATGTCCAATCTCTTCCCTTCTATCAATTTATGTTTCTATCCTCCGACAATATTTTTCCTCTTAAACTGGAGTTTCCTTTTTCTCTATAAGTTGTAGTGTATCGTAGGTTCATGTAGGCACCCATGTTTGTACCCTTTTCTTGCTGACTATTGATCTTGGCTCCTAAATTTGTGGATCAGCATGTCAATACCCAGATATCTTGCCATCCCTGAAGTTGTTAGTTACTACTTTTGAACTTTGAGTGCAACTCTTTTTTCAGAGGCCATTGTCCTATCTAAATTTTATATATATGATTATATATACAAATATATATTTTAGACTATATATACATATATAGTATTTTTATCCACTCATGTCTATTGTACATTTATTTAATTTTTAAAAAGTCAATTTAAATAAAATCATTATGTACATAATACAAGTGTTACTTGGATATGGCAGACGTCTTAGGTGGTAAATGCAATTCATTGAATTTGGCAAATACTATTTTTTAAAGTGCCCGACAGTGTTATACATTTATCAAAGACTCAGTAAAGCTAATTACTTTTCCTTCTAAAGTTTAGATTTAATAATTAAATATATTAGGATTACATATATAGGACTAGAAAATTGAAGCTTCAAGTTACATCTGCCATTTCCTCCACAAAGCTGGGGGATTTTCAGGGTATTCTTTTATTTGTAGCTCATTTTCAGGAAAGAGATACGATATAGATAAGAAAAAAAGAGTGAGAAAAAGATGAAGAGACAGTATCATGGGTAATTTTTAAATTGCTAGAAAGTCTGTCCAATTTCAAACCTAACATGGATGAGGGATGTAGAGAATAATTTCTGGGAGGGAAATTTTGTGAGGGGAAACTTTCTGTTATTTCTTCTTTCTTGTGAGGAACAGTGAATCTGATATATATATATATATATATATATATATGTATATATATATATTCCCTGATACCCAAGTTGTTCTAATGTAGTGTACTTGGGAAATACGCACTGTTGTGTATATCTATCCAGATATATAATGTATAATTTTCTAAATGTGTTCCAAGTGTAAAGGATGCACTATTTTATGTCCAAATAAGAACAAAAGGCTCAGTCTGAAATAGTCTTTAGTGACATCTACAAAAGCCTGTGATAGCTTAATTTTTTTTTTTTTTTTTACCTTGTAGCTATGATGTTTAAAGTTAGTGATTATCCATTTTCCTCTTCTGTTTCGTTCAACACAGATTTCCCAGGTGATTTACTCTTATTAAAACAACTGTCTATGCCTCTTAATCACATTCAAGCTAATGATTTTGACGTTAGGTTGTATTATTTCTGTCTGTGTCTGTTAATTGTTCTTGCCTCTTTTCTTTGTTACAAATTGTCTCAGATCAGGTTCACTAGGAAAAAGACTCTGAGTAGAGACTTACTTTTAGTATGATTTGAGGAAAGGGAAATGCCATGGGCAAGAACAACTGTGAATGTGAAAGAAGCAGGATTACTCATAGCGGGAGTTTGAACATAAAGTACTTAAAAGTCTTTAGATAATTTTGGGGGTGGGGGCTGCAGTTGAGGTGGCACTTCAGAGATGTTCTAAAATGAGGCAAGGTGGCCAAGTTTTTCACCCTATCGTTGGCCAGTAACTGGAGGTGTGCTGGCCCTGAAAAGAAATGTAACCTTGTGAGTGACAGTTCCCCTGGTTCAAAGCAATTATTAGGGATTCCACTGTATTCAGAAGGCAACAATTCTTGATGTTTGGGCAATGAGGGTCTCAATTTTTAAGAAGAGTATCTGAGTAGCATATCATAATATCCACTACAAAACCATGTCCTCATTTTTCTTTTCATTAACATTTTTTTGAAAATTTCTTTTATGCTTTTTTTTGGAGATGGGGTCTTACTCTGTTGCCCAGGCTGGAGGGCAGTGACACAATTACAGTTCACTGCAGCCTCAACCTCCTAGGATCAAGGGGTCCTCCCACCTCAGCCTTCTGAGTAGCTGGGACCACAGGCATGTGCCACCACCCCTAGATAATATTTTTATTTTTATTTTATGTCTCACTCTGGTGCTCGTTTTTATTTTTTATTTTGTGTCTCCCTATGGTTCCCATGCTGGTCTCAAATTCCTGGGCTTAAATGATGCTCCTGCCAGCCTCCCAAAGTGCTGAGATTACAGACAGGAGTCACCGTGCCTATTTCTGTATGGTTTGTTTTTAATATTATCAATTGTCTCAGAGTCTAAGATAAAGCAAATATATATGATTCTTTCTATATATATGTGTGTGTATGTACATATATATGTGTACATATGTGTGTATGTACATATATATGTGTACATATGTGTGTATGTATATGTGTACATATGTGTATGTATATATGTACGTGTGTACATATATGTGTGTATATGTGTGTACACATATGTGTGTATATATGTGTGTGCATATATGTGTATATGTGTGTACATATATATGTGTGTATATGTGTGTGTACGTGTATATGTACATATATAAATACACAAATATATCAGATACATATTTGGACAAATGAATGACTCATATTTCCCTGGACAAATATGTGTTTATAATAAAGACTAGATTCTATAGATTATTCAACAGCATAACTATTCTATGAAGACTATATTGAGAATATGTATTTGTTGTTGTTACTCCATACTGTCTGTTGATATAATCACCCCCTAAGTGAAATCATTTAAAAATGTTTATAGTATAAGTACAGTTTCAAATTTTCACGTAGTGCATACTTTTTATGTTATTTGTGCAATGATATTTTGAATTATAGCATCTTTATTGAAAAAATCCAGTAAAACATCAGGAATAACTGAAAGGACAAACAGCCAAATGCTTAAAGATCCAAAATGCCATGCAATTCCAAATGTTTTGAAATCTTTTAGTAACTTACATATCAATATTGAACTTCTAATTTTCTCTACTCTCTATTAATAAGTAGCCTAGTGTCTCTCAGTTAAATAATGCAAGTCACTTGCTTGCTTTTATTTTTGTGTCGTTCTTATTCTGACTGTCAGGTACTTCTAGGTGTTACTAAGAAGGAGCGAGTGTTATCATGAGAATATCTAGCAGAAGATAGTTTTCTCATAATAAGTTAGTGAAGGTTATTGTGTTTATATTCTATAAGCACAGATTCAGAAGCGAGACAGATATGTAACTTCCTCCATTCACAGAAGTGGCTCTTTCATGAAGCTGAGAATGAGAGATTTCAAAATTATCCCAGTATTTCTTTCATTAAGCTGTGTGCTTAGACATTCACACAAATACTTTATCCCAGCTAATAATGTTAAGCTCTCAAAAGATGGTGTAGTTTGAGTCTATTGAAAGAATAGAAAGTGTCATTTAGTAAAAAATAATAAAAATTGTTTAATGGAATTTTATTCACCCAGCTCTCTTTCCAATATCAAAAATGATGATAGGTTTGACATTTTATCCTGCTTGTCAGCTAGCAAGTTAACTTGCTGCAGTTTCAAAAGACATGGGACACTGGGTCAGAGAGAAAGGACTTGATTACTCAAGGGTCAGAGAAGGCAGCATGACCTTCATATTTGCATTGATTTCTCTTGCTCTTCAAGTTACATAAGGGTAACGCAGAGTGGCACAGGTAAATACTACACACAGTGAGTTCGTGTCACACACGAGGAACCTAGAGCTTAGGAAACTATCAATCATGTAAGGGGGCTGCTTGCAAACTTGCCCAACCTTTGCCCTTGAAGGAGACATTATCTTTATTATACTGGTTAGGAAAGAAATCTATCCTCTGCCCTTGGGTCCAGCAGGGAGACAGTATCTCCAGCTTCCGAGGTTGTTTGCTATACAAATACCATTAAAAGACTGGATCAAAAGCTGTCAGTGTCTCTTCACAAGACGTGTAGCAACAACATGACACATTTTCTCTACCTACCTACCCATTCACTAGCATGGGCTATAATGAGTCTTAGAAAAGTTGGAGATTTTCAGATCTGAACCATGTTTAGGCTGATGTTTCCTTTCCTCTTCCCGAACCCAGGTAATTAGAATACAGCAAGGACAAGAAGAGTAAATAATCCTTTATCAAATCCATAGATAACCCTAATCATCACTTTAGTGCACAATAACTGGTTCTTATTTCCTAGCTGGGTACTAGATACAAGAAATTGTAAATGCCTGGTTCCTCAAGTTTTACTGTTTCAAAAAAGAAAGTTTTATAAAATTAATATTAGTTGTTAGCGTCATACTATTCAAACATTTTAATGAAATGTATGGGTTGATTTAATATAATGATCTAAATAGTTTTCATTTCAAATAGACAATTGAGCAAATAACTACAGACTATATTTTCACATATTGATGTATATTAAACTTGAACACTAAATAATAGAAGTCTAATTATTAAAGTCTGTTTTATAGGATATGAATAACTATAGTGCTGGATTCTTAGTGCATAAGTCCACAGTTTGTGGGCTTTTATCCCAAACCCTGATGCAACAAGGAATCCAAAAATCACACGTCATAGACAGTTACTCTATCTGTCCCTTTATTTCTATTGATTGAATTATCCAGGATTGGCTCTATGTAAAACTAATGGTATCAAACAATAAGTAGGCCCATTAAGAGTGAGAATAAAATAAAAAATTGTTTGGGAATTCACTTTTTAAACATAATTTTGGAAAATTTCCCTCAATGCTTTTCATGCTTTCAATTTAACTTTTAAGATATCTTGCATAAGCCAGAATAAAATTACTATCACACATGTGAGGCAGTCTGATTTTTCCATAAACCTGAAATTGTTCTGGTTAAATATGTCTAAAACATAATTTATGAGGAGATATGCAATGCACTGATGACACTGAAATGATAGGAGGCAAACAAAAAAAACTTTGTTGTAAGATAAACTTTCAAAATATAATTTTAAATTCTAACCAGTAAAAAATTGAGAACATTAAAATAGTAAAAGGCTGCCATCTTCAGGGTTCTGTAATTTATTTCTCCTAAAAAATGTATTCTACTTTGTGTTGAGTATATCATTTTCTGGTCATTGTCATGTTAAAAGTAAGCTAATATTTTAGATGCTAGTTACTATGTAAATATGAAGTAAAGTATCTTATACCCATATTTTATTTTAAAAAGTGAAACAATTATAAAAATTATTAATATAACCATAAATATACATGCTCGTTCCTACATTTTTAAGAAAAAATAAAGATATCTGTAAAGTGTTGAGTTGATTTGTAAATTAAAGAAAAAATAGAGCACAGAGACAGGCACCGTGGCTCATGCCTATAATCCCAGCACTTTGGGAGGCAGAGGTGGGTCGATCACTTGAGGACAGGAGTTTGAGACCAGCCTGGCTAACATAGTGAAACTCCGTCTCTAATAAAAATACAAAAATTAGCCAGGTATGGTGGCACCCACCTCTAATCCCAGCTACTAGGGAGGCTGAGGCAGGAGAATCACTTGAACCCACGAGGTGGAGGTTGCAGTGAGCCGAGATCGTGCCACCGCACTCCAGCCTGGGCGGCGACAGAGTGAGACTCTGTCTCAG
This sequence comes from Papio anubis, assembly GCF_008728515.1. Lineage (NCBI taxonomy): Eukaryota > Metazoa > Chordata > Mammalia > Primates > Cercopithecidae > Papio > Papio anubis. The sequence goes on from NC_044996.1 coordinate 64,015,935, forward strand.
AAAAAGAAAATGAATAAATAAAGTAAAAAATAGAACACTTTATTTTTTTGAACATTGGACTGAATAATTCATGTTTTTTTTTTTAAGCAAAAGCATGGTTCCTCCACTTTGGTACTTATGAAAATCTTTCAAGTGGGCTGCTAGAGAAGGATAAATCTAGAATTGTTTAGTTTACATTTTTCGAATTTCTCCATTCTGACTTAATTCTAATTTTAATATGTCGTTTCTAAAGTTTTAGCTAAATAGATGTCTTTGTATTTTTGAAAAATAGTGAAAATGTAAATACTATCGAGTTTAAGTTTCTTCTGCATTCAAATCATGTTTTCAAATTCTGTGGAGGTTTACCACCAAATATATTGATTCAGTGGATGGTAATATGTCAGTGATAAAACCCGTTTTTTAAATAGCAAGTGCTATTTTTCTTTCATCCCTAGTTAGGAAAAGTGAGAAAAAGAAGAATGTTTCTTTTGTATTTTTGTTAGTTTCTACCTGATGGCTTATATTTATGTAAAATTATGTTTCATATTCAAAAGCAAAAGGGATAAAAAATGATGTCTAATATATTTTTAATGGAGAAATACTTTATTCAGTTTTTTGAATTGTCTTTGTTTAATTGTTTAATCCAATCCATTGCTCACACTGAATAATGGTATCTGGAAGCATCAAATTTTCCTCCAGATGAACAAATTTGACCTGTTGTAGATGTAGGTTAAGTATCCTCTGCTTCAAGTTTAGAATTTCTATAATACAGCATATCCATGGATGAAATAAATTCTATATGCTATTTCAAATATAAATACATACATATTAAATAAGGCATAATGTGCCAAAAGTGTTCTGTTCAATTCCAGTTATATTATATCATGCAGTGACAATAGCATGCGTTTACTCTGTGACCTGGTAAAGTCATTCAATTTTCTAGAAACTCCTTCCATACATTTAATCATGCCATGAAAATTTAAAAATTTAAGATTGTTGCAAAGATTAACTAACACATAAAATTATGCTGGCATAGCGCTTCACATACAATGGGTACTCAAAGTATAAGTTGTATTATATAATACATACATATTATATAAAATTCATGCATTGCATATGTATTACATATTATATTCCTATATTCATTACATATTAAATATAAGATATGGTAAAAATATGAGGTATAGTTATAGATTCTAATTTTAATATTTGAGTATGCAGATCAAATAAAAGAAGCATAGATGTTTGAGCTGCAAGAACAAGATAAGGAACGTCTTAAATATGTGTAGACATTTGTGCATGTTGTATGGAGGGGAAGGTAAAATTTGGGTGGTGATTGTGAGCAATGGTGAATGTGCTATACAAGCAAAAAGATTTACAGTTATGCAGTATCAATTTAATATTTGTTCACTTTTACTTCAAACTATTTCACTTCTATCAAATGCTTTTTTATGAGTTTTGTTTTTATTTTGTATCATCAAAATGACCCAGGTATTGTGTATTTATAGTATGTTGAATCTTTTTATTCCACACATAGGAATTTTTATCTAATTACAAATATACAATACAACTTTCTATGTCTCTTCAAATTGGTTTTTATTGAATATATGGAGAACATTTCAGATATTACATTTAGCAGAATCTCTGGGAACACCTGGTAGAACTTTGGCCCTCCAATATATCTTTGCTCTCTTAGTCAGGATCCTGTTAACTTGGAGTCTTTTATGTTAACAATAGTTGTATCTACCAAAATTGATGTTAAGACAGTGAAAACATTTACTTGGTTCAACTGCTGACTCAGTATAGATGACGGGTCTGATATTTCAATGATGTACTTGTAAAAGCAAAGTGTAAACAGAGGTTTCCTCTCTCGCCATAGGTATTTCTTGCTGAGAATTACTATTAGTTTGTGTTCCTTTCTGCCTCTCCCTCTAATAATACTAAAATTTATGTTCATGCAATTTTGTCTTACTTTAGTAGTCAAATTATGAATTTTAGAAGTTACATTTTAAAATGAATTTACCCCCAATTTAACTTAATTCCCAGGAGAGCGGCATGAATGACGTCTTAATTCGAAGTAAGTGTTAAAAAGCCTTCCACAGATGGGACAAAAGTATTTCCAACCATTATTGGTGCTTATGATCATAACCTTCCTGGTATGGTTGTATCTCAATATATCCACAAAACCTTTTCTATTAAAAAAACTTTGAAGTTGCACATGTGACACAAAGAGCACAGATCTCACAATAGCACGGAATCTATATTTCCCTTTCGTGTCAGTTGATTTGCAAAATTTTCCTGATGTCATTCTCTCAGTGAGGGGACGGTGGTAGCGCACCCTCGAAGGCCTTCTAAATATTACGGTTCTCTCATGATGGGTGAAACTATTTGGATGGTAAAGACATGCTATATAATTTTGCTTTACCCACATAGTATCCTGACATTCTTCAGCCTGAGAGAAATATCTCTCACACAGCAGACGGAGAATCATACTTCTTATCTCATGATTGTTAATAAATGGGACTCTCCATGAAGTTGAAAGTCGAAAACGAATTTTGCGATTTACGGGGCAATTGTTTGCTTTCATCTCAGCTTTCTCTGAGTGGGATTTTGATCTATCATTTAAGGGCTTGTTTTGGTCAATTTTCACTAGGAGGATTCTCAGATAGTTACCTCTTCCTAATTCTGACATAAGAGAGATCAATTTTCTAGGAATGGGGATCTGAAGGAGAAGAGGCTCTTCTTTTATATCTTCTTCTCGTTGATCTTTTTGGATCTCTGTTTCGAGCTCAGTGTTTGCTGCTGCTTGAGGAACAGCATCTTCCTGGGAGGTTGCTGTGCCTGGCTCCCTGTTTATTGAGTTGGTTTCTACCTGATAGATCATATTGGGATCAGCAGATGGAGACTCTATGTCTGTACTACAGTCATTAGAAGGTTCATTTTCAGAATTTTTGTGAGCATTTCCAGCTGTATCACTTCCTTCTTTAGTAGGAGAACTCATCCTGGGTTCTATTTATGAGAAAGAAGACAAAGATTTACTACATGTATGTGTGTTCCATTTTATAAGAAGTCAGTTCTTTGGTCATGGCAAAAAGCCTGTGAATGTGCTATTTCTGTGCCTTCTCACAACTATAAATATTGTATCAGAGTCACAAACCCACAGAATAAAGTGAAAACTGAGAGCAAATGTAAGCCTCCTATTAAATATGTTTTCTCATAACTTAGTTATGGAATTTGAATAAACTTGGAACAAAATAACCTCTCATTTGGCTATTTTAGGTATATACCCTATGCACTAGAACACATTTGGTTCTGGATAGAAGGCCCAATTATTTCCTTTCAGATGGTGAATTATAAATAATTTTCATTGAATAAGATAGATCTGAATTACCTACCTGAGAATTTAAAACGGGGCTGAAATAGGAGGAAGGTATTATAAGTGTATATATTTAAAAGAGAATTAAGACCTATGTGAAAATGAAAATGATATGGTTGAATTTGTATAAGGTACAAGCCGTTCTTCCCCTGTAATTTTCACTTTTCTTAAGGCGGGCGGATCACGAGGTCAGGAGATCGAGACCATCCTGGCTAACACGGTGAAACCCCTCGCCTCTACTAAAACACAAAAATTAGCCACAAAGGTGGCGATGCCTGTAGTCCCAGCTACTTGGGAGGCTGAGGCAGGAGAATGGCGCTGGGACTGGAGGCGGAGCTTGCAGTGAGCCGCAGATCAAAGGGCCACTGCACTCCGCCTGGGCGACAGAGTGAAGACTCCTACCACAAAAAAAAAAAAAAAAAAAAAAAAAAACCTACCTTTTTAAAAGTAACATCTAGGCCAAGCGTGGTGTCCCATGCCTGTAATCCCAGCACTTTGGGAGGCTGAGGCGGGCAGATCACCTGAGGTCAAAACTTCAAGACCAGCCTGACCAACCTGGTGAAACCTTGTCTCTATAAAAATACAAAAATTAGCTGGGCATAATGGTGGGCGCCTGGTAGTCCTAGCTACTCAGGAGACTGAGATGGGAGAATTGCTTGAACCCAGGAGGCAGAGGTTGCAGTGAGCTGAGATCATGCCATTGCACTACTGCCTGGGTGACAGAGCAAGATTCCATCTCAAAATAAATAAATAAATAAATAAATAAATAAATAAATAAATAAATAAAATAGATAAATAAAATAAAAGTAATGTCTGTACAAAGAAGTACAATTGTGAATCATGAAAAGGGAAAGTAGGGTAGATAAGAAAGTAGGAAGCTGATGAGTGAAATTCAAATTCTGAGTTCATTTATTAAAATATCTTCCAGATTCACCAATTTCTGTTCATTCTCAATGCCTCAGCACTAGTCAAGCTGAAATTTACCTCATGCTTGCTTTACTACTGATAGTGGCAGATTTCACTGATGGCAAACTACACTCACCACTCTCCTGTCACCCCTCTCTCCTCGTACTTTTTACTTTCTTTATGTCTTTTACCTGAGCAAATGCTTTCAGTGTACCCTCATACTCCGAACTCTGTGCTTCCAATTCTGCTCTACGAGAGGACTTTGAACAATCAACTTGGCAGATTCCTTCAGAGCAGAATTATGGGCAGGGAACATTCTAACTGAAGTCCATGGTGGAGAAAGGCGAATGCAAGTGGGCTGAAAAGAAATCTGGTGGAGTTTGAGAAATTGACTAATGTGGTTTTTATTTTTCATGGCTAGTTTTTATGAGCTAACATAGGCAGAATATATGGATAAGTTAGCAGGATTTAAAGATGTAGAATTACGTGGAACCTTATCTCATAATTGCAGTCTTCAGAGACCCTCTACAATCTGACTCCATCTCCCTTAACCAACTTTTTCCTCTATTCACTCAACATGCTTTCCCTGTTCCAACACTCCTGAACTTTTAGCATGTCATGCTCACTATTCCCTTCAATTTAATCTTCAATTATTTTTTCAGAGTTTAATATTAATTCAAGGGTGACAACTTTTCTATAAAACATTATATTTTTATTGAAGGTAGTGACCTACTGTCAATAATAGAAAATTAACAAGGATATTCAGGACTTGAACTCAGCTCTGTATCAAGCAGACCTAATAGACCTCTACAGAACTCTCTACCCCAAATCAACAGAATATACATTCTTCTCAGCACCACATCACACTTATTCTAAAATTGAACATATAGTTGGAAGTAAAACACTCCTCAGCAAATGCAAAAGAATGGAAATCATAACAAACAGTCTCTCAGACCACAGTGCAATCAAATTAGAACTCAAGATTAAGAAACTCACTCAAAACTGCACAACTACATGGAAACTGAACAACCAGATCCTGAATGACTACTGGGTAAATAACGAAATTAAGGCAGAAATAAGTAAGTTCTTTGAAACCAATGAGAACAAAATAACAACAAACCAGAATCTCTGGGACACAGCTAAAGCAGTGTTTAGAGGGAAGTTTATAGTGCTAAATACCCACAAGAGAAAGCAGGAAAGATCTAAAATCGGCACCCTAACCTCACAATTAAAAGAATTAGAGAAGCAAGAGCAAACAAATTCAAAAGCTAGCAGAAGACAAGAAATAGCTAAGATCAGAGCAGAACTGAAGGAGATAGAGACAGAAAAAAACCTTCAAAAAATCAATGAATCCAGGAGCTGGCTTTTTGAAAAGATCAACAAAATAGACTGCTAGCCAGACTAATACAGAAGAAAAGGAAAAGAATCCAATAGCTGCAATAAAAAGTGATAAAGGGAATATCACAACCGATCCCACAGAAATACAAACTACCGTCAGAGAATACTGTAAACACCTCTACACAAATAAACTAGAAGATCCAGAAGAAATGGACACATTCCTGGAAACACACACCCTCCCAAATCTAAACCAGGAAGAAGTCGAATCCCTGAACAGACCATTAACAAGTTCTGAAATTGAGGCAGTACTTAATAGCCTATCAACCAAAAAAAGTCCAGGACCAGACAGATTCACAGCCGAATTATACCAGATGTACATAGAGGAGCTGGTACCATTCTTTCTGAAACAATTCTAAACAATAGTAAAAGAGGGACTCCTCCCTAACTCATTTTATGAGGCCAACATCATCCTGATACCAAAACCTGGCAGAGACAAAACAGAAAAACAGAATTTCAGGCCAGTATCCCTGATGAACATCGGTGCAAAAATCCTCAATAAAATACTGGCAAACCAAATCCAGCAGCACATCAAAAAGCTTATCCACCATGATCAAGTTGGCTTCATCCCTGGGATGCAAGGCTGGTTCAACATACGCAAATCAATAAAGGTAATCCATCCTATAAACAGAACCAATGACAAAAAACACAGGATTGTCTCAATAGATGCAGAAAAGGCCTTTGACAAAATTCAACACCTCCTCATGCTAAAAACTCTCAATAAACTAGGTATTGATGGAACGTATCTCAAAATAATAAGAGCTATTTATGACAAACCCACAGTCAATATAAACTGAATGGGCAAAAACTGAAAGCATTCCATTTGAAAACTGGCACAAGACAAGGATGCCCCCTCTCACTGCTCCCATTCAACAGAGCATTGGAAGTTCTGGCCAGGGCAATCAGGCAAGAGAAAGAAAGAAAGGGCATTCAAATAGGAACAGAGGAAGTCAAATTGCCTCTGTTTGCAGATGACAAGATTGTATATTTAGAAAACCCCATTGTCTCAGCCCCAAATCTCCTTAAGCTGATAAGCAACTTCAGCAATGTCTCAGGATACAAAATCAGTGTCCAAAAATCACAAGCATTCCGATACACCAATAATAGTGATCACAATTAAAGTTTATCTTATATCTTTGTCTGTCTTGTGCTGTTTCTGAGTCATGGAGTGGTATACATTTCATTTCCCCCAGTTTTTAAGTATTTCATTCTTTTGCTTCTGTTACTATGTGATACTTTCTTATCCTGCTTTATTATCTTTATTTTACTTATGTTATTTTGTACGTGCATTGTAAAACTCTAACATTTAAATATACGTTTTTCTCAACACTCATTTCTCCATTCTGTAGTCTATTTTTGTTTTACTTCTTCAGAGTCCTTACACACTCTGATCATTTCACAGGCATATTTTCGGGTCCTTGCTAAGCTTTGCTGAGTTTTATGTTTTTAATATTGGCAATTAGAAAATCTCTCTACATAAACATCTCAGCATCAGTTAGCATCAAGGTAAAACAATAAACAGAGTCTACATTTTAGAGGCTTTCTAAAGTAAATTGAACTCACAAAATTTGAGGATAGTATGACTGGCTGCTTCTCGGTAAGGCCGAAATGCAGAAATTCGGTGAGAACCGAAGTTGCTGGCAGTCATCTAAGGCTTGTCAGATGCACCCTGAAAACAAATCAAGATATTTTTATAAAATAAAGGAGAAAATAGCTTCTGCACCTTCTTTCCCCAAGAAAAGCATCTGTGCTGCTCTGCTGTTTGGTAGAATCTTTCACTTCCACATTTCAGGATAACTATGAGATTCATTGTTCCCTTCTACATTCTGAAATAGGATTGCATATAAGAAATATTCCGTGTTCATTGTGAATATACTCATATATTTATCACATATATTTGTCATTCAACTATGTTAAGACTGATTTTTCAATAAACATAATGTATGTGATATCTAAAAGCTTATTACCTTCTGAAATATAATTACATCACAAAGCTATACACTTAAGGTTATTATTACTCATTAAAACATAAATGCTCCCTGGAATTGCACAAGAAGGCTATATGTATTCTGTCAAACCTCTCAATCTTTATTATTTAATGTTTGGGCATAGGTTTGGAAATAGCCAAGAGTCATATGTCTTTCTTATTTAATCATTTTTTTTTAAATAACTCAGCCAAACGACTGTGCTTACCACCGAGTCTGCTATTTTCTTCTGTTTTCTGATATTTTTAAAGTATTTGGTGTTCTATACTTCATTTACATAGAGCATTATAAATATATGTATTAAATATAAACATTAAAATATATATACATTAAATATAAATTTTAATATATATTAAAAATAAACCAAAATGCTTCAGTGTATGTACATACATACACACACACCCACACACACACAGAGAACATTTCACTGTTTATTATACTGAAACCAAAATCATTTTTCCACAAAGATAAATGTAGATGTATGTGCCTGATAGTTTTTAAAATTATAATGTTTAAAATCCTTAAAATAAATGACTTTTGAGTTGATAATCGGGGCCCTGAGGAAGCACAATATTACACTTTATTCTAAATACCAGGGTTGTGTTTTCAAATATTCTCTTCTGATTAAGATTTGTACATAATGACCTGTTGAAATTCAAAAGATATATATGGAGTTTTAAAAGAACCTGACTGTTTTGAATCTTTCTAAATCAGTTTTGATTATTCTTTATATTGAAAGTAATTTATTTGTATTCTATTTATACTGTATCCTCCAATGTCCACATGCTCTGGAGAAAGACGTGTATTACTTCCAACAAAACTTTAAATATTTTACACTAAATTACATTAATGACTCATAAGCTCAGTCAAACTTATTTACGTAAATGTCCCATCTTTACCTGCTGACAAACCCCTCCAACACACAACTTCACTTCACCTCAGATGGAAGAGCTTCAACCAACATATGTCTTCTGATTCCCATGCACTCATGACTGGCAAGAAATCTCCACCATACCCTAATTTCCTCAATTGAGGGACCTTATCTTCTGTTTCTTTCAAATTTGTTAATTTCACTTTAAAATGATTCCATCGCTCAAACTGTTGTGACAAATGAAACCAGGAACTTTTCTGTATATGTTCATATCAAACATATGTGAACATCTTAAATCCCTTACCCAGAGGGACAACTCTCAGAATAGTATCTACATCAACAAATGATAAATCAAGAAACCAAAGCTAACTTTAAAAATATTTCTCAAATATATTCTAAAATGGATACACAAGCTAAGAAGTACTTATTAAGATCCCTTATGCTTTCCCTTTCACTATCAACTCACAGTTTATCTTCATTCTCATTCGTCAAAATGCTTAGGAAAGGTGTGCTTCACGGGATCCTGCCTTGACCCCTTTTCTTCTGCCCTCTGCGTCTCCACTTATCCCTCTTTCACAGCCCTTTTGACTGCATCACAATGCCCACAAAGCATGGAAACCTAGCAACCTAGAACCCTCTTCAGACTGTAGGGGGAGGGAATAACTGACATGGCAAATTTGAAATCTTCTTTAGATGACAGGCAAAGAGTTAAGGCTGGCAACACCCATGAGTTTATAACTCTTGCCTTATCACACGCAAAATCCTAACTATATGCAGTGTGCCCAATATTGAAACAGTGTGAAGACAGGATTGCCAGATGTAATACAAGATACCAGTAAAATTTGGAATTCTTATAAACAATACTTTTTTAGTATAAATATGTACAAAATATGATAAAATATGTTTAGGGATACTTTTTGTTGTTGTTGTTGTTGTTGTTGAGACAGAGTCTCTCTTTGTCACCCAGGCTGGAATGCAGTGGTGCGATCTTGGGTCACTGCAACCTCCGCCTCCCAGGTTCAAGCAATTGTTCTGCCTCAGCCTCCCGAGTAGCTGGGACTACAGGTGCCCGCCACCACGCATGGCTAATTTTTGCATTTTTAGTAGAGATGGGGTTTCACCACATTGGTCAGGCTGGTCTCCAACTCCTAACCTCGTAATCCACCTGCCTTGCCCTCCCAAAGTGCTGGGATTGCAGGCGTGAGCCACCATGCCTAGCCCCCATAAATTTTTAATAAAAATGTAGTTAATCTGAAATTTAAATTTAATTGGGTATTTTGTATGTTTATATGCTAAATCTGGTAACCCTAAATGATGATAATATATGATTGATTGCTCCATTTTATGAGGTTGGTTTACAGACTTTACACTATTTTCCTGTTCTTCCTTTTGTTAGTTTTCTGAACTGATTTTCCTTTATTTTCTTAGCTTTCAAATATCAAAAAATAGGGAGCTATATATTATTTGATTACATAACCAAATATAATGTGGGGTTTTTTTGACACTTTTCAACGTACTTGTATTTTCATAATTTCTCCAGCACACTTCTAATTTCCACCTTCTGTTGGTTTGGGGCAAGATGAGAGGGTTTCCTGGTACAGGTGAGCCCCATGAGACTCAGAGCAGGTATTAGAGGTAAGTGTCTCTTATCTTCACAGATGGAATCTATCCAGGAGGAACTGTCAAAAGTGAGTGATAAGACATTCTTAAACCAAAGGGTCAATATTGGGCCTAGAGAGAGACTGGGACTCAAATTGTGCCATCAAAATTGAACTGTTAGTTCAGAAATAAAGAAGTAATAGAATAAAGAAATAAAAGGCAAACCTCAGATAACGACAGGTGAGCACATTCGTTCTCTTTCAGGTAAGAGCTTGCACGAACATGCTAAATACTATAAAATGGGCCTAAGCAAATTACACCATTGATTCACTTTATTTTATTTAATTAGGTATTTTTGCGTCTAATATTTATTTTCTTCCTTTTTTCCTCGTGTCTATTGCTGCTACAACATTTAGTTGTGAGGGCTTATGGAGTGTGAGCTAAAAATATAATCTCTAAGGATTCAGATTTGTTATGATATTCCTAGAAATCTTGTGAGGAAGTTCTTCCAGGAGTTTATTTTTATAAAAAACTAAAGAGCTTCATGAGAAACCATTTACATCAAAGACAGAACCAGAGCACCTAAGCCTAGGCTAAGCAATTAAGCAGCGATTTTGAATATAATAGAGTCTATCTATCTATCTATCTATCTATCTATCTATCTATCTATATCTATCTATCTCTACCTACCCACCTATCTATCTACTATTCTTGTTTTAATCCAGTCCTTTTAGAGATATATGTTGGAAACTTAAGAATCAAATAATACAGAAAAGGTGATCAATTTTTGTTTATGACACAAACTTTCTTCACTGAGTTGACTGTCAAAACACATCATAACTTAAAATAATAAATGGTTACCCACTGAAAGTGTTGGTCTGAGAGGACAACAATATCTTAATCGATAGCCAGAAAAAAATGAAGGAGATCTAACAACTGGTAAGACAAATTTACACAAGGCCAAAATCAAACGCTGCTCTTTCACACACACACCACAAGACATTAAGCTATGTACCTTAATTTGGGTGAAATAGCCATAACATTAGAATCAGGTTGCTACAGTAAAGCTTAGAGGAACACAAACCCAATACCAGCAATACCAGGAAAAGGAAAGAACAAATCTTGTGTGTGGAAGCCAAAAGGGCCTCATTCGGTAACAGAAATGAAACAACCCCTGGGGATTTCCTAAGTTAGTAGAAGAGAGTTGAGAATAATATACATTAAGCATTTGTGGATGTATAATATCCACAAATTTGTGGATGTAAAATATTGTTGATGGGAGCCTATAGTAACATTTTTTTCTTTACATTATTGAGCTGAATTTATTTTTTCTTTTACGTTTTTGAATAATCCCACACTATTCTGATTTCTTCTTTTCCAGACATTTGTGTAGTTGCTAACTACTGCATATTTCTAATATTAAAATGCACTATTTGCAATTGTCATTATCTTAGGCATGTCACATATTTTGCGTGAATTTTCTAACAGTGGAGTATGGTACAGGATGAGGCAATAATTGTCTTTTGCTGATGATAATTATACAAGTAGTTCTGTGTCACTTATTAATTTAGCTAAATTTTGGTAACTCCATATATGGTTTATGAACAGAAATGGAGTGAAGAGAATAGATGTTTTCCTTCAACTTTTATCTGAAGAATTAATTTATACTACTTCTTAAACAAATCTCTTTACTTTTTATGTGCTAACAAATCAGGCTTTTTAGCATTTGATACACATTGGCTGCAAGACTTCCTCCTTTTCCTTGATAAATGTCTTTGCTTCTCTCTCCCAAACTACTTCAATATCCTACAAAAAATAGAATTCAAAAACAATATAGCTCTGGGAGAGAGCAGAAATTCTCTAGAAAAAAAAAAAAAAAAAAAAAAGGTTACAGACAAGAACCATTTCTAGGTGTCTTATATCTTTGTCTCTGAACAAAACTGGATTCAGAGTGGCACAACCAGGATCATGATCAGCTCTTATAAATCATTTCTTCAAGATGTGCTAAGGTTGTTTCTGGAAGCAATGGAAAAAAGTAATTTGAAAGTAACTTCTGTCTTACAACTGTAGCCAATCCTTTTTGTCAGATGGTTTCAGTGAGTTCTTTGTATCCTTCCTCTTTTCTCCCCATTCACTTCCACAGATATAGCCTGGCACAAAGTCATTATTATTATCATTATTATTACTATTATTTTGAGATAGAGTCTCGCTCACTTGCCCAGGCTGGAGTGCAGTGGCGTGATCTCGGCTCACTGCAAGCTCCACCTCCCGGGTTCCCGCCATTCTCCTGCCTCAGCCTCCTGAGTAGCTGGGACTACAGGCACCCGCCGCGACGCCCGGCTAATTTTTTGCATTTTTAGTAGAAACGGAGTTTCACTGAGTTAGCCAGGATGGTCTCGATCTCCTGACCTCGTGATCTGCCTGCCTCGGCCTCCCAAAGTGCTGGGATTACAGGTGTGAGCCACCGCACCCTGCCCATTATTGGAATACATGTACATTCACTCATGTACACACGAGGGGTCCTTGAAAAGTTTATGAAAATGCATATTACATAAAATTATTCATGAATTTTAATATAGCTTATTAAAGTTATATTATTAAATTTATTTAATAAATAAAATAATAATTTTTATTTTATATATATTATATATAAATTTAAATAAATAATAAATCAAATTTATTAAATTTATTAAAATTATACTATATTAAATTTTAATATAATCTAATATAGTTTGAATATTTGTTCCTTCCAAATCTCATGTGAAAATTTTATCCCTGCTGTCAGATAACATGTCCAAATTTCATTTTGAAATTTGATTGCTGAGCCTAATGGGAGGTGTTTGGGTAATGGGGGCAGATCCCTCATAAATGGCTTGGTGCTTACCATCCCCTTGGTAATGAGGAATTCTTTATTAGTTCACTTGAGATCTGGTTGTTAAAAGAGTCTGGGACCACTCTCCTGTCTAATTCTTGCTCCTTTTCTCACCAAGTGACACTGTTGGTATCTCTTCTCTTTCCACCATGATTGTAAGCTTCCTGCAGGCCTCACCAGAAGAAGACAATGATGCCATGCTTCTTGTACAGCCTGCAAAACTATTAAGCAAATAAATTTCTTTATAAATTATCAAGCCTCAGTAATTCCTTTATAGCAACACAAAATGGAATGACATAGATAATTTATACCGAGGAGTGGAACATTACTATAAAGATACCTGAAAATGTGGAGGTGGATTTAGAACTGGTGATGTGCAGAAGTTGAGGAATTTGGAGGACTGAAAATAAAAACCAGAAAGACGAGAGAAAGTGTGAAACTTGTTAGAGACTGCGTAAGTGGTTGTGACTACAATGGTGCTAGAAATATGGGTAGTGAAGGTCAGGCTGATAAAGTCTCGGATGCAAATGAGAAAGTTATTGGAACCTGGAGCAAAAGTTACCTTTATTATACCATAGAAAAGAATTTGCCTGCATTGTGTCCATGTTTGAGGACTCTATGGAAGGTTGAACTGAAAAGTGATGATTTAGGGTATCTGGCAATGTGTGTGTGTGTGTGTGTGTGTGTGTGTGTGTGTGTGTAGGAAAGCACTCAAGAAGTGATGTGGCTGCTTCTAAGAGCTTATGATTGGATATGGGAGTAAAGCAATGACCAAGTTGTTACTTATAATAGTTAAAATGGAAACAGAGCCTAAACATTTGAAACATTCACAGGGTAGCCATGTGGCAGAAAAGGAAAAACTGTTTTCAGGCAAGAAAGCCTGTGGAGCAACCACTTGCTGGAGAGAACAGAGTGACTAAATAGGAGCCAAGTGCTAATAGTAGAACAATAGGGGAAAAAAAAAAAAAAATCTAGAGACATTTCAGAAATGTTCAAAGCAACCCTTCTTATTACGGGCCCAAAAGCCTAATAGAAAAAACTGGTTTCAGGAGTCAGGTTCAGAGCACTATTGCCCTGTGCTGCTTTGGGCTGCTGCTCCCTACATTTCCACTGCTCTTCTTAAAGGGCCCTGGGTACAGGTTTGGCTGTTGCTTCACAAGGTACAATCTATATGCCCTGATGGCTTCCACATGGTGTTAAGCCTGCAGGCACAGAGAATGCAAGGGCCACAGAGGCTTGGCAGCTTCCACCCAGATTTCAGAGGAGGTATAGGAAAGCTTGTGTGCCTAAGCAGAAGACTGCAGTAAGGGCAAATTCCCTGCAGAGAGCCTATACTAAGTCATTGTCAAAGAGGAAAAGTGTGAACTTGGAGCCCCCACAAGTTTCTCCACCAGGGCACTGGCTAGTGGAGCTGTGGAAATAGGGTCATCACCCATACTGAAGAATGGTAGAATTACTGACCGTGTACAGCCTCAGCCTTGTAAAACTGCAGACATTTGATTCCAACCTGGGAGAGCAGCCAGGTGGGCTGTGCCCAGCAAAGCCATAGAGATATAGCTAGACAAGGCCTCAGGAGCTCACCTGTGTCCCCAGGATGTGGGAAATGGAGACAAGGGAGATGATTTTGAAGTTTGAAAACTTATTGTCAGCTGGTCACGGAGGCTCACGCATGTAATCCCAGCGCTTTGGGAGGCCATGGCGGGCGGATCATGAGGTCAGGAGATTGAGACAATCCTGGCCAAAATGGTGAAAAATGTCTGTCTCTACTAAAATGGAAAAAAAAAAGCTGGGTGTGGTGGCAGGTGCCTGTAATTCCAGCTACTCAGGAGGCTGAGGCAGGAGAATCGCTTGAACCAGGGAGTCGGAGGTTGCAGTGAGCCAAGATCGTGTCACTGCACTCTGGCCTGCGACAGAGCGAGACTCCATCTCAAAAAACAAAACAAAGCAAAACATTAATGTCTGCCCTGCTGAGTTTCAGGCTTGCTTGTGGGCCGACTGCCCCTCTTGTTTGCCTGATTTTCTGCTTTTGAAATGAAAATGTTTACCTAATGCCCATGCCACCATGATATCTTGGAAATAAAAAACTTAAAAAAAATATCTTACAGGCTTATAGGTAAAAGTAACTGGCTTTGCATCTCAGATAAGACTTTGAACTTTTGACTTTTCAGTTGATGCTTTAAATAAGTTAATACTTTTAGGGTCAAATGCGGGGCTAGTACCTATAATCCCAGTACTTTGGAAGGCCTAGACAGAAGGATCACTTGAGATCAGGTGTTTGAGACCATCCTGGACAACAAAGTGAGACCCTCGTCTCTACAAAAAATAAAAATAATAAAATAGCCAGGCGTAGTGCCACACTCCTATAATCACAGGTAGAGCTACTCTTCATTGTTATTAGAAATTACAAATCCATTAATAATATTTTGTCTTACAAAAATATAGGTTTTATTTATTGTAATATTTCATATCTGTTAACATATTACCTTTAAATCATTATAGTGAAGTAGTCTAAAAACTATAGTTTACAGATAAATTATAAAGGAAGATGTAATTAACATTTTCAAAGGTACTAACTTTTTAATTAAAGAACTAAATAAAAATCTTTCTGGTTCTCAATCATGTATTTCTTCTATTAGACTACACATTGTTTCCATTTCAGATGAATTCTTCTGGGGGATAAGGTGAATTCACACTCAGCCTCAATTCCAGCATCTTTCTTGTGTTTCTTTGTATACTTTGTAGACTGGAAAGCTAAAAACTACATTTGTAATGTCCTTTGGAACTAAAAATCTAGATATAAGTTAGGTTCCATCAATTGGAAAGTCAGTTTAAAATTCTTTTCTAGAGGCTTTGTGGGGAGAACGACTTTTCTGACAACCAGATTTTAGACTTTTGGCATTCAGAACTGTGAGAAAACAAATAAATTTAATTTTGCCATGCAGATTGTGGTAATTTGTTAAACCCCCCTAGGCAACTACTACAGACAGAAAATGATATATGGATACTCTCATGGATAATCTGAAAACTAAAAAGAAAATGAAAATAGTGAATACCAGGTTAAATAAAATATATTGCCTTTTAATTACATAATTTTTAATGCAAATCCTTATTTAATGCAAATATTAGAGCATTTTATTGTGGGATTAATAACTATTGAAGTAATATATAAAAGGGAGCATAACATATGAGGAGTATCAATACACCCATAGAGTTGCAAAAATTGTGGAGCTTATATGAGGGTATAAGGTAATACCACTGAGTAGAAAGAGAAAAGTTAAGGATGCAAATTGTAATCTATGCAGCAACCTTATAATAGAATGCAGAGATGTAGCTAAATGCTAAAACATATGATACGGTTTGACTGTGTCCCCACCCAAATATCACCTTGAACTGTAATAATCCCCACATGTCAAAGGTGGGACCAGGTGGAGATAATTGAATCATGGAGGTGGTTTCCCCCATATTGTTCTTGTGGTAGTGAGTGAGTCTTATGAGACTTGATTGTTTTATAAATGGGAGTTTCCCTGAACAAGCTGTCTTGCCTGCCACCATGTAAGACATGACTTTGCTTATCCTTTGCCTTCTGACATGGTTGTGAGGCCTCCCCGGCCATGTGGAACTGTGAGTCCATTAAACCTCTTTACTTTATAAATTACCCAGTCTCAGGCATGTCTTTATTAGCAGCATGAGCACAGACTAATACAACATAATTTCAATTGCATTTTAATAAATTATTCATTTAACCCAAAGTAATGCCAGAAAATAAAGAATAAAGTAACAATGAAAAAACAACAGCTACAAAAGAAAAAACAGCAAAATGTTAGACCTGATTTTAATCATACCAGTAGTTCCAGTAAATAAAATTATGTCACTTAATGCAGAGTGTTTTGAGTAAATAAATATAAATATCTAACTCTGTTGTCTATAAGGCATGTTCACAGATAGGTTGAAAATAGATTGATTGAAAATCGGTCAAAATTCCCATGCTGATCAGTACTGGGATTGCATCTCTATATAGCCACTGCACTCTAGTCTAGGAAACATAAGGAGATCAATCTCTAAAATCAATAAACACTTTAATAAATTGATAGGTTATAGTGACGATATTATCAGTTGGAATATACTTAAAGACAAACTGTATTATCAGTGATAAAGATGATCAGTTCATAAAGGTAATTTCAATTCATCCAAAAGACAAAATAGTCCCTAATGTGTATGTATATACTAACATAAATTCAAAATCATAAAGCAAGTAGACTGAATTCAAGGGAGAAATTGGCAATTATGAAATCATAATTATACCACTTCCTTGATTTGGAAGTGTGAGTCACCACATCCTTCCTGTGCAGAGATCCTGGTGCAGGGAGGGCCCCTCTCTGTTCCATACCCAGGCATATCTCCAGGCATTTGGTGGGCCTGCTTGTCCAGATTGACAGCCTAAGTCACACAATATCTTTTGTGCAAAGATATAGGAGCACTGAGGTCTCCTCCACTGCATGCCCAGGCAGATCTCCAGACAAGTAGAGCACCCACTCACCTTTTTTAGCACTCTCAGTTGCCCACCCTTCCTAGGCAGAGTCCATGATGCAGCCACGTTCTCTCTGCTCCATGCCCAGGCATTTCTCCAGCCATGCAAAACACCTGCTCACTTGGATTGGCAGCCTGAGCTGCCACACTCATCCTGCACAGAAATCACTGTGCAGTGGGGCCCTCTTTGCTACACACCCAGACATATCTCCAGGCACTCAGAGCACTTACTCACCTGAACCAGTAGCCTGAACTCACACCCTGTTTTTGCAGAGATTGTGGTGAAACATGACCCTCTCCACTCCATGCACAGGCATATCTCCAGGTATTTGGAGCACCCACTCACCTGAATCAGCAGGCTGAGTTGACCCACCCTTCCCATACAGAGACCATGGTGAAGTGAAACCCTATATGTCCCATGCCCAGGCATATCTCAGGCAGTTGGAGCATACATTCACCTGATTTAGCAGCCTGAGCTGTTTCACCATTCCCTTGGGAAAAAAAAATGCAGTTCAGTGGGGCCATGTACACTCCACACCATGGCAGATCTTCAGGCATATAGAGCACACACTCTCCTGGACTGGGAGCATAGGCCACCCACCCTCCCCAGACGGAGAACTTAGGGCTGAGAAGGTTTCCAGCTGCATGGATGCTTGGCCTCTGAGTGCTTGGAGACCACCATCAAGATTCTCCCTTGGTGATGGTACTTGTGTCTGCCACCTGGGGACCTGTAGGTGGGCGTGCTGAGTCCAGCCCCACCCATCTTGACCTCTAATGCCATGGGGCTGAGGATAGCTCAGAACACTGTGCACTCCATGGATTAGTTTATTCCCTGAGGCAACAGAGAGCTTTCCCAGTAAGCAAGAATTAAGTATATACCTAGCTGCATTGGCCACATACAGCTCCTCCACATTACCACCATTTACTGGCTTGTAGGTCAGAATGCACAGCCCAATATAAAACCTGATGACAGAAGTGCACAGGGCTAAGAAACAGCTGAAATACCCTACCCAACATTCTCTGTAATCACAATCCCCAGGGACGGAAGGAAAGGGAAAAGAAAACAAATAACTAAACAATAATATTGTAGGAAAAGAATGAAAAAAAAAAAAAAAACTTCTACCCTCATGAAGATAATAACAAAATGTAGAAGTGCTAGCATCACCAAATGAGAAGGAACTAGTGAAATAATTCAAGCATCATAAAAAAATCTAAATGTAGTGACACCACAAAAGGATTACACTGGATCTTCAGCAGTGGTCCTTAATCGAAGTGAAAACTCAGAACTGACAGATAAATAATTCAAAGCACGGATTGCAAGGAAACTCTATGAGATCCAAGACAAAGTAGAAAATTAAAGACACACACACACACACACAAAACTTGCAAGGCAATCCAGAACATGAAGAAACACATCTTGTTTTTTTCTTTTTTTTTAGATGGAGTCTCACTCTGTCACCCAGGCTGGAGTGACATGCCATGATCTCAGCTCACTGCAGCCTCTGCCTCCTGGGTTCAAGCAATTCTCCTGCCTCAACCTCCCTAGTAGCTGGGATTGCAGGCACCCACCACCACACTCAGCTAATTTTTGTATTTTAGTAGAGTAGGGGTTTTACCATGTTGACCTGGCTGGTCTCAAACTCAACCTCAAACAATCCATCTGCCTTGGCCTCCCAAAGTGCTGGGATTACAGCCGTGAGCCACCACGCCTGGCCAAGACGCACATCTTAAAAATAAATCCATCAAAGCTTCTGGAATTAACAAACTTGCATAAGGAATTTCAAAATACAATTGAAAGTTTTTTCAATAGACTAGACAAAGCAGTAGAAAGAATTTCAGAACTTGAAGACCAGTCTTTCTGTTGTCAGAAAAAAATTTAAAACCCAGCCAGGAAAAAAAAAAAATTAAAAATAAGAAAATGAACAAGTCTACAGGTAATATGGGATTATGCAAAGTGACCAAACCTATGAATTATTGGCATTCCTGAGACAGAGCAAAAACAGGTAAACAACCTGGAAAACGTATTTAAGAGAATAGTTCAAAAATATATTTAATCGTGCTAGAGAGGTGGAAATCCAAACGAAACAAAGCCAGAGGACACTTGAGACATATTATACAAAATAAACATTGCCAAGGTATATAGTCACACTGTCCAGGGTAAATGCAAAAGAAGAAAATTTCAAGGAAGCTAAAGAAAAACATCAAACATGTACAAAGGGAACGCTGTCAGACTAATAGCAGATTTCTCAGCAGTAACTTTACAAGCCAGGAAAGGTTGGGGGCCTATTTTCAACAACAACAGCAACAACAAAAAATTGCAACCAAGAATCTCATATCCCAATAAGCTAGGCTTAATAAGTGAAGAAGAAATAAAATCTTTTGCAGATGAGCAAGTGCTAAGGGAATTTCATCACAAGACCAGAATTACAAGACCTAGTTAAGCTATTCTCAACATTAAGTCAAAAGAATAACACTTGCTACCACAAAAAAGCATCTACGTAACCCTCAGAACCAATAAAGTAATGACAAAATAAAAATTATGAAGCAACCAGCTATCAACTTAACGACAGGGTCAAAACCTCACGTATCAATATTAACCTTCAATGTACATAGTATGAACACGCCACTTAAAAGGCACAGAGTGGTAAGTTGAATGAAAAAAAAAATGCCCATCTATCTACGAAACATCTGTCTCATATGAAACAACATTTATACATCTATTATGCAAACAGTAAACAAAATAAGCAAGAGTAGCTATTACTATATCAGGTAAAATAGAGTTTAAACCAAAAGCAGTTAAAAGGACAAAGTAGGGCATTACATAATCACAATGGGTTTAATTCAACAGGAAGACTTAAATATTCTACCTATGTAAGCACCCAACATTTTAGAACCCAGATTAATTTAAAAAGTACTTCCAGACCTACAAAAAGACTCAAACAGTCACACAATAATAGTGTGGGACTTCAACACCCCACTGACAGCATCAGTCGGATTATTGTGTCAGAAAACTAATACAGAAATTTTGGACTGAATTTCTGTATTGAACCTAAGAGACATCTACAACGTACTCTACCAATTAACTACAGAATATACATTCTTTTTATCACCGCACATAACATACTCTATCAACCAAGTCATTGACCTCATAGCAAGTCTCAATGAATTTTTTAAAAATTAAAATCATACCAACAATCTTTTCAGACCATTGTGGAATAAAAATAGAAATCAATACCAAGATTTCTCAAAACCATAAAATTACATGGAAATCAAACATTTTTGTCCTGAGTGAATTTTTGGTAAAAAATTAAAGCAGAAATAAAAAATATTTCAAGTAAAAGAACAGACACAACATACCACAATCTCTGTGATGCAGCAAAAACTTAAGAGGAATGTTTACAACACTAAACATCTACATCAAAAAGTCAGAAAGATCTAAAATTAATGATCAACATCACACCTAGGGGATCTAGAAAAACAAGAACAAACTAACTCCAAAGCCCACATGAGAAAAAATAAATAACTAAAGTCAGAGCAGTACTGAACAGAAGTGAAACCTAAAATTTCCTACAAAGAATAAATGAAACTAAAAGTTGGTTCTTCGAACACATAAACAAAATCAATAGAACACTAGCTATATTAACAAAAATAAAAGAGAAAAGATACAAATAAACACAATCAGAAATGGCAAAGGTCACATTACAACTGATCTCATGGAAATCCAAAAGATCCTCAGAGAATGTTATGAACATCTCTATGTACACAAACTAGAAAATTTATAGGAAATGGATAAATTTCTGAAAGCACACAATCTTCTAAGATTGAACTGGAAAAAAATGAGACTGTGAACAGGCAAATAGTAAGTTCCAAAACTGAATTAGTGATAAAAAAATCCTATCATCCAATAAAAGCCACAGACCAGATTAATTCACAGTCAAATTCTAGCAGATGTACAAAAAGACATGGCACCAATCCTATGAAATATCTTGTAAAACCTCAAGGAGAAGGGACTCCTTCATAACTCATCCTGTGAAGCCAGAATCACCCTCATATCAAAACCTGGCAAAAGCACACACAAAGAAGAAAACTATGGGACAATATTCTTGATGAAGATAGATGCAAAAATTTTTACAAAATATTAACAAACTTAACCCAGCAGCACATTAAAAAGTATGTTCATCATAATCAGGTAGGCTTGTTTTATGGGATGCTCTGTAGGTTTAACATAGACAGATGAATAAATTTTATTTACCACATGAACATAATTAAATCATATATAAGCATCTCAATAGATTTAGAAATTTTAAAACATATACAAGCATCTCAATAGATGTAGAAAGTTTTTTTAGTTTCCAGATCTTATATTTTCATTTTATTTTTAAAGTATTTTTAATTTTTGTGGGTATAGAGTAGGTGTATATATTTATAAGGTACATGAAATGTTTTGATACAGGCATGCAATGTAAAATAATGATATCATGGAGAATCGATTATCTATCCCCTCAAACATTTATCCTTTGGGTTACTAACAATCCAATTACACTCTTTGTTATTTTCATATGTACAACTAAGTTATATTGACTATAGTCATCCTGTTGTGTTATCAAATAGATTTTATTATTTCTTTCTGTTTTTCACACCCAATAATCCTCCCTATCTCCCCAACATCAATTCCACAACTACCTTGCCCAGCCTATGGTAACCCTTCTACTCTATATGTCCATGAGTTCAATTGTTTTGATTTTAGATCCCTTAAATAAGTGAGAATACATGATGATTGACTTTCTGTGCCTGGCTTATTTCACTTAACATAATGATCTCCAGTGTCATCCATGCTGTTGCAAATGACAGGATCTCATTGTTTTTTTAAGGCTGAATGGAACTTCATAGTGTATGTTCTTTTCCTTTCTTCTGTTATTGGGCACTTAGGTTGTTTCCAAATCTTAGCTATTGTAAACAGCACTGGAACAAACATGGGGGTGCAGATATCTCTTTGATATACTGATTTTCTTTTTGGGGGCTTGGGAGCGTGGATTTAAACCCAGCAGTGGGATTGCTGGATCATATGGTAGCTCTATTTTTAGTTTTTTGAGGATGCTGCAAACTTTTCTCCATAGTGGGATACTAATTTACATTCCCATCAACAGCGTCTGAGGAGTCCCTTTTGTCCACATCTTTGCCAGTATTTGTTATTGCCTGTCTTTTGGATATAAACCATTTTAACTGGAATGAAATGGGAAATACATAATAGTTTTGATTTGCATTTCTCTGATGGCCAGTTTTGTTGATATCTTTGTCATATGTCTGTTTTCCATTTGTAGGTCTTCTTATCAGAAACACCTATTCAAATCTATTGACCATTTTTTGATCATATTATTGGATTATTTTTCTTATAATGTTGTTTGAGTTCCTTATATAGTCTTGTTATTAATCCCTTGTCAGATGGGTATTTTGCAAATATTTTGTCTCATTCTGTGGACTGTCTCTTCACTTTATTAATTGTTTACAATGGTGTGCAGAAGCTTCTTATCTTGATGCAATCCAACATGTCCATTTTTGCTTCTGTTGTCTGTGCTTATAGGATATGGCTCAAGACAATTTTGCCCAGACCAATGTGCTGAAGAGCTACCCCAATATTTTCTCGTAGCTGTTTAATAATTTAAGGTTTTCCATTTAAGTCATTAGTACATTTTGATTTGATTTCTGTGTATGCTGAGAGATGGGGTGTAGTTTCATTCTTCAGCATATAGATATTCATTTTCCCTGCCACCATTTATTGAAGAAGCTGTCTTTTCCCCAGTGTATATTCTTGGCACCTCTGTTGAAAATGAGTTTAGTGTAGGTGGGTGGATTTGTTTTTGGGTTCTCTATTTTTTTTACATTGGTCTTTCTATCTGTTTTTATACCAGTACCATGCTTTTTGGTTATTGCAGCTCTGTAGTATAATTTGAAGTCAGGTAATGCGATACATCCCACTTGGTTGTGATGAATGATGATTCTAAAGATGATTGCTCATCTATACCATGATCATTCTTAATGTATTGTTGAATTTGCTTTGCTAATATTGTGTTGAGGATTTTTGCACCAATATTCATTGGAATTAATGACCTGTAGTTTTCTTCTTCTTCTTCTTCTTTTTTTTTTTTTTTTAACTGCCTTTTTCTGGTTTTGGTATCAGGATAAAACTGGCCTTGTAGAATACATTTGAAATTATTCCTTTCTCCTTTATTTTTCAGAATAGTTTAAGTAGAATTGGTACTAATTATTCTTTAAATGGTTGGTAGAATTCAGCAATGAAGCAATCGGTTCCTGGGCTTTTCTTTACTTGTAGGCATTTTATTATAGCTTCAGTGTCATTACTTGTTATTGTTATGTTCAGGTTTGGGATTTCTACATGATTCAGTCTTGGTGGGTTGTGTTTGTTTGGAATTTGTCCACTTCTTCCAGGTTTTTCAAATTATTGGCATGTGGTTGCTCATAGTAGCCACTAATGATCCTTTGAATATCTGCAGTATCAATTGTAATGTTTCCTTTCTCATTTAAGATTTTATTTATTTGAATCTTCTTTCATTTTTGTTATGCTGGCTAAAAAAAATGTCTGTTTTGTTTCACTTTTGAAAGAAACAACTTTTTATTACATTGTATTTGTATTGTTTTCTTCATTTTAATTTTATTCATTTCAGCTCTGCTTTCTATTCTTATACTAATTTGAGGTTTGGCTTACTCTTTCTTATTATTTAAGATGTACTGTTAGATTGTTTATTTAAATTTTTTCTCTTTTGTGATGTAGGCACATATAGCTATAAACTGCTAAAAAGTAAAAGTATAAAAGGACTGCTTTTGCTATATTTCATAGGTTTTGGTATATTGTGTGTCTATTATCATTTGTTTTATGACATTTTAAAATTTTCTTCTTAATTACATCATTGACCCACTGGTCATTCAGCAGCTATTGTTTAAATTCCATATATTTGCATAGTTTCCAAGATTTCTATTGTTGCCAATTTCTAGTTTTATTCCACTGTGGTCAGAGAAGATACTTGATATCATTTTAATATTTTGAGTATTTTGAGACTTGCATTTTGACTTAACAGATTGTCTCTCCTTGATAATGATCCATATGTTGAGAAAAAGTGCATGTATTCTGCAGCCATTGGATAAAATGTTCTTTATATATCTATTAAGTCCATTTGGTCTATGGTACAGATTAAGTCTGATGTTTCTTTGTTGACTTGAATATATATCCAATGCTGAAAGTGGGGTGTTGAAGTCTCCAGCTATTATTGTGTCAGAGCTTATTCCTCTCTTTATTGCTAATAATATTTCTTTATATATCTGCATGGTCTAGTGTTGGGTGTATATATATTTAAAATTGATATATCCTCTTGCAAAATTGATCTCTTTATCATTATATAGTAACCTCATTTGTTTCTTATAGTTTTTGTCTTGAAATCTATTTTGTTTGATATATATATATCTGATAGTAATATGGACAATGAAAGACAACTGATGAGACCTCAGATAGAAATAAGCAATGCATTGGGAACTAGAGCAAGTGTCATGCATGTTATGACTTAGCAAAAAGTTTGGCTGCATTGTGCTCCTGCCGTAAGAATCTGTGAAACTTTGAACTTGAAAACAAAAATTTAGGGTATCTGGGGGGAAAAATTTCTAATTGGAAAAGCATTCAAGATGTGGCCTGGCTGTTTAGCATCCTATGCTAATATGTATAAGCAAAGAAAATATGTAAAACTCAAACTTATATTTAAAAGGAAAGCAGAGAGTTAAAGTTTGGAAAATTTGCACCCTGGCCATGTGGTAGAAAAGAAAAGCTAGTTTTTAGGGGGAGGAATTCAAGCAGGTTGCAGACACATGCATAAGTAAAAAGGAGTCAAGTGCTGATAGCCACAACAATGGTTAAAAGGCCTTGAAGACATTGCAGAGACCTTTGCGGCAGCCCCTCCCATCAGAGGCCCAGAGGCTTAGAAGAAAAGAATGGCTTCCTGGGCCAGGCCCAAGGCCCTGTTGCCCTGAACAACTTCAGTACATGGCTTCTTGCATCCTCTGACTGCAGCCTTGACTCAGAGGGCCCTAGGTACAGCTAGGGTTGCTGCTTCAGAAAGTGCAAACAGTAAGGCTTGGCAACTTCCATGTCGTTTACGCCTGCAGGTGCACAGAATGTAAGATTTGAGGCTTTGGAGCCTCTGCCTAGATGTCAGAGAATATATAGAAAAGCTCGGATGCCCAAGAAGAAGCCTGCTGCAGGAGTGGAGCTCTCATGGAGAACTGAAAAGTAAAACTTTTAGGCCCTCCCCGTAAATGGTTCTGTTTGTTCGTGGCGCAGGCAGAGTTTGTTGCAAGGCTTGATGTAAGACTTGTTACTAAATGATTAACTGCCTTTGTTCTGCTTCTGTAAAACTGCTTTCCTGCCCTCTGAATTGTAAAACAAGCCCTGCCTCAGCCGGAAATTCCAAACCAGTATGCTAAAGGTGGCGGGGCCCGATCGCTGCAACCCAGACCCAAGGTTGCATCAGCAAAGGAAAACTGCATTCCCCAGACCTCCCTGGGGCTAGTACCTATCCCACCCCTTTGCGTCGCCAAATAGGAAAAGACACCTGGCCTCGAGGTTACAAAAGAGGCCAATCAATAGCCTGTATGCAAATAAAGCCTAAACGCTATAAAAGAGATGTATCGCCACAAATCGGGGCTCTCTCTCTCCCCCTCATTCCTTCCAGGTGAGAGGGCCCTGGTGCACCAGTAAATGACTTTCTGCCGAAATTTGTGTGTTGGGTGGTTCCTCGCGCCGACTCTCAAACCCTAAGGAACGTGATTCTAACAGAACCTCTACTAGGGCAATGTGGAGGGAAAATGTGGGGTTGGAGACCTCACACAGAGTCTTCACTGGAGCACTGCCTAGTGGAGCTCTGATAAGAGGTCCATCATTCTCCAGAACCCAGAATTGTAGATCCACCAGCAGCTTGTACCCTCAGCCTGGCACACAATGCCAGCCCTTGAGAGCAGCCTTGGGTTCTGAGCCCTGCAAAACCACAGTGGTGGAGCTGCCCAAGACCTTGGAAGCCTACCACTCAACTATTCTGCCCTGAATCTGGGACATGTAATTGAAGAATATTATTTTGGAGCTTTAAGATTTAATGACTACCATCCTGGGTTTCAAAACTCCATGGGGTCTGTAGCTGTTTTCTTTTGGCCCATGTCTCCTTTTTGAAATAGGAGTATTTACACAATGCCTGTACCCCTATTGTGTCTTACGAGTAAGTAACTTGTTTTTGACTTTACATGCTCATAGGTGGAAGAGACTAACCTTGTCTCAGATGAGACTTTGGACTTTAGACATTTGCGTTAATGCTGAAATAAGTTAAGACTTTGGGAAACTGTTGAGGAAGGTATGATTATAATTTGCAATGTGAGAAAGAAATGAGATTTGGGAGGGGCCAGGGCCAGAACGATATGTTTTGAATTAGTGCCCCCACAAAATCTCTTGTCAAATTGTAAACCCCAATGTTGGAGGTGGGGTTTGATTGGAGGTGATAGAATAGTGGGGATGGATTCCTCATGAATGCTTTATCACCATCTCTACTTGGTACTGTTCTCATAATATTGAGCGAGTTTGTATGAGATTTGATTGTTTAAAAGTGTGGAGAACCTCCCCCTTCCCTCTCTTTTGCTCCTTCCCTGGCCACATGAACTGCTTCTCCCTCTTTGCCTCCTGCCATGATTGTAAGTTTCCTGAGATTGACCCAGAAGCTGAAAAGATGTTGTGAGCAAATTAAGCCTCTTATTTAAATAAATTGCCCAGTCTCAGATATTTGATTATAGCAATGTGAGAACAAACTAATCGGTGGTTTTTTTTTTTTTTTTTCTCTTTTGTGTACTTACTATTTCAGTCAGTTTTATACCTTAAGGTGATTATTTACTGCCCATTAACATCCTTTTCTTTCTGATTGAAGTACTCCCTTTAGCATTTCTTGTAGGACAGACCCGGCGTTAATGAAATCCCTTAGCTTTTGTTTGTCTGGGAATGTCTTTATTTCTTCCTCATGTCTGAAGTACATTTTCACCAGATATACTCTTTCAGGATAAATGATTATTTTTTCCTTCAGCATTTCAAATATGTAATGTCAACCTCTCCTGACCTGTAAGGTTTCCAATGAAAATTCTTCTGCCGGATGTATTAGATCTTCATTATACTTTATTAGTTTCTCTTCTCTTACTGCTTTTGGGGTCTTTTCTTTACACTTGATTTTTGGGAATTTGTTACACGCCTTGAGGTAATGTTCTTTGGGTTAAATCTCTTTGTTGTTCTTCTTGTACTTGGATGCTGATATCTTTGTCTATGTTTGGGAAGTTCTGTTGTTATCACTTTGAATGAATTTGCACCCCTATCTCTATCGCTACCTCCTCCTTAATGCCAGTAACTCTTAGAATTGCATTTTTTGAGGCTATTTTCTATGTCCTGTAGGCGTGCTTTTTTTTTTTTTTTTATTCTTTGTTCTTTTGTCTCCTCTGTCTGTGTGTTTTTAAGAAGACTGTCTTTAAGCTTATTAATTCTTTATTCATCTTGATCAAATTTTCTCTTAAAAGACTCTAATTCTTTAGTATGTCAAATGCATTTTTCAGCCCCCACATTTCTTCTTGATTCTTCTTAATTATTTCAAGATTCGTGTTTAATATATCTGATAAAATTATGAATGTCTTCTGTGTTATCTTGGATTTCTTTGAATATTCTCAACACAGCTATTTCAAATTCTTGGTCTGAAAGGTCACATATGTATGCTTGTTCACGATTGGTCACTGGTGACTTATTTAGTTAATTTTGTGAGGTCATGTTCTCTTTGATGGCGATGATGCTAGTAGATGTTTTTCAGCATCTAGGGCATTGAAGAATTCAGTATTTATTGTGGTCTTCTCAGTCTGGGCTTGTTTGTGCCTATCCTCCTTGGGAAGGCTTTCCAGATATTTTTAAAAACTTGGATATTGTGATCTAAGCTGTGTCTGCTTTAAGGGGCACCCCAAGCTCAGTAACACTGTAGTTCTTGCAGACTCCTAGAGATATTGTCTTGATGGTCACGGACAAGGTACAGGAGAAACCTCTGAAACACCAAGCAGAGACTCTTGTTCTCTTCTCTTCCTTTCTTCCAAACAAATGGAGTCTCTCTCTATGTTCTGAGCCACCTAAAGCTGGGGGTTCAGTGACACAAGCAACCCTGACATTCTCTGGCTACAGCCAATTATTGCTCAAATCCTGCAGCTCTACAATCAGAAGGTGGCAAAGTCAGCTGGGCCTGTGTCCCTTCCTTCAGCGCAGCAAGTTCACCCAAGCCGTGGGTGGGTCCAGAAGTGCTGTTTGGGAGACAGAGACTACAGTCGAAAACCTTAGAAGTCTACTAGTTATTCTGTTGTACTGTGCTAAGCTGGCATTGAAACTGCAAGATGCAGTCTTTCAAACTCTTTCCTTTTGCCAAAGGCAGAGAAACCTCACCAAGTAGCTACTGCCAGTACAGACCATGGGGACTGCTGTCAGACTACCACCAGTGTTCCTTAAAGTCCAAAGTCTCTTAAGTCAGCTTGTGGTGAATGCTGCCTGGACTAGGACTCACCTCTCAGGGCAGTGGGCTCCCCTCTGTCTCAGGGAAGATCCAGAGATGACATCCAAGAGTCAAGTCCTGGAAATGGAGACTCAAGAGCCTGCATGATGCTCTACCCCTCTGTGGCCTTGCTGGTACCCGAAGTCAGCAAGTTTCAGTGTTTCACTCATGGTCTTAGACATAGTACGTGAGTATTGCTGCTGGTTATTCAAGGTCTAAGGACTCCTCAGTTAGCAGGTAAGGAAGTCTGGAAAGATTGGGTTCCTTCCTTTAAGGCAGCAGGTTCCCTTCTGACCCAGGCTGTGTCTAGAATTGTTGTTTGGGATGGGGTCCAGATGACTCTGACCAATGTTCTATCCTGCTACTGCTGAGTTCATTTCCAAGATGTAAGTAAAAGTCCTCTCACTCTTCCCTCTCCTTCATAAAGTGGACGGAAGGGGTCTCTTTTGGAGGTATGAGGCATGCAGCCTTGGGTTACGGGGAGGGCTGATGCCAGCACTTCCTAAGCCTCCCCATCTGGTATCTCAGTAGGTCATGTGTTCCCCTAGTTCACTGTCTGTGGGCCTATTTTAGCACAAGGACTTGCCTAAGAGTTGCAATCCTTCTAATCCAGACTGCCTTTCAAATTTACTTAAGACATCCAGTACACTTTCACCATTGGTGGCAAGATTTATGGGAGCTCAAGTTACAACCATTGGGATCCATTATTCCCCGCTAGCTAGAGCTTGTTTAAATGCTACCTCTATGGGCAGCCATCAGGTTAGGTGAGTTCAGTTTTCCCTTCTGCTCTAATAGGAAAGCACTGAGTTCAGTGTCGCACAGTTGCTCTGCTCTCCCTACTCCAGTACCCAGAGATGCCCTCAGTACCACACTACTGCTTCTGGTGGTGGCAGAGGGGTGGCATCCATGATTCAAGACTGTTTTGTTCTATCTCTTCAGTGCCATTTTCAGTGATATGATGTCACAGCCAGGTACTATGAAGGTTCACTTGATTTTTGGTACTTACAAAGTTTTTGTTGTTGTTGTTGTTGTTTTTGTTTTTTTTTTGTTGTTGTTGTTGTTTTCCTGTGTAGATAGTTGTTAAATTGGGGTCCATGTGAGGGGGATGACCAGTGGAGCCTTCTATTCTGTCATTTTCCTCCACCTCTTCCTTGAAAACACTTTCAGTAAAATCAACATCCCTTCATGATAGAAACCATCAACAAATGAAGCAAAAAAGGAACAAGCTTCAAAATATAAAAAGCCATTTATGACAAACCCACAGCCAACATTATACAAAATAGAAAAAAGCTGGAAGTTTTCCTCTTGAAAACTGAAACAAGACAAGGATGCTCATTCTCACTACTACTCTTCAACATTCTGGAAGTTCTTCTGAAAAAGATCTGGAAGTTCTAGTCAGAGAAATCTGACAAGATAAATAAATAAAAGGAATTTCAAATTTTAAAAATGTCAAATTATTTCTCTTCACTAACGATACTATTCTATACCTGGAAAACCCAAAAGACTCAACCAAAAGGCTCCTGGAACTGATAAACGACTCAGTAAAGTCCCATGATTAAAAAAATCAACGTACAAAGATTAGTGGCATTTCTATTACACCAGTAATAGTCAAGCTGAGATCAAAATTAAGAAAGCTATCCCATTTACATCTTCCATAAAAAGTAAAATGCCTGGGAATACATCTAACCAAGGAGATGAATGAATTCTATAAAGAGAACTACAAAATACTGCTAAAAAAATTCACAGATAACAAAAAGAAATGAAAAAACATTCCATGCTCATAGATTGGAAGAATAAATATCATTAAAGTGGCCATACCACCCAAAGCAATCTACAGATTCCACGCTATTCCGATCAAACTACTAAAGTCATTACTTTTCAATGAATTACAAAAACTAATTCCAAAATTTATATGGAACCAGTAGCCTGTATGGCCAAGGAAATCCAAAGCAAAAACAAACAAACGGAAAATGGAGTCATCACACTACCTGACTTCAAACTTATATATTATAAGGCTAGAGCAATAAAATGGTACTTTACATGCATGGTACTATTACTAAAACAGACACTTAGACCAATGGGAAAAAATAGAGAACCCAGAAATAAAGCCACAGACCTACAGCCATGTGATCTTCGACAAAGTCAACAACAATCAGCAACTGAAAAGGGACTCCTTATTCAATAAGTGGTGCTGGAATGACTGGCTAGCCATATACACAATGAAACTAGATTTCTATCTTTCAGCACACATGAAAGTTAAGTTGGCTTAATGAATTAATCCAACTATGAGTCCTATGAGAAAATAAACAAAAACTATTCTGGACATTGGCCTTAAAAAAGAATTTACAAGTCCTCAAAAGCAATTGCAACAAAAACAAATATTCACAAGTGGAACCTAATTAAACTAAAGAGCTTCTGCACAGCTAAAGAAACAATCAAGAGAGTAAACAGACAACCTACTGAATGGAGAAATTATTCACAAACTATGTGTGATGGTTAATACTAGATGTCAAGTTTACTGGATTGAGTGATGTCTAGATGGCTGGTAAAGTATTGTTTTTGGGTGTGTCTGTGTGGGTGTTGCCAGAGGAGATAGACATTTGTGTCAGAGGACTGGGAGAGGATGACCTACCCTGAATGTGGGTGGGCACCATCCAGTTGGCTGCCAGTGTGGCTAGAACAAAGCAGGCAGAAGAGGGTATAAGCTGGCTTGCTACATCTTCTGGCTCTCTCTTTCTTCCTGTGCCAGATTCTTGCTTCCACTCCTCCTGACCTTGGACATCAGACTTCAGGTTCTTAGGACTCTGGGACTTGTACCAGTGATTTCCTGGAGGCTCTTGGGCTTTGGCCACAAACTGCAAACTGCACTGTCAGCTTTCCTGGCTTTGAGGCTTTTAGACTTGGACTGAGCCACTAACATCTTTTCTCTTTCCTCAGCTTGCAGACTGCCTGTTGTGTGATTTCGCCTGGTAATCATGTGAGCCAAATCTCCCTAATAAACTACTATTGGTGATTTCTCTCTGGCATATCCTGGCTAATACCCTATGCCTCTAACAAACATATAATATCCAGTATCTATAAGAAACTTAAAGAATTCAGTAAACAAAATACAAATAACCCCATTAGAAAGTAGGCAAAAGACATGAACAGACACTTTCAAAAGAAGATGCACAAGTGGCCAACAAACATAAGAAAAAATGTTCAGCATCACTAATCATCAGAGAAATGCAAATCAATACCAAATGGGATGCCATCCAATACTAGTCAGAGTGACTATTGTTGAAAAGTCAAAAAACAAAAGATGCTGGTGAGGCTACAGAAATAATGAGACACTTACACACTGTTGGTGGGAATGCCAATTAGTTTAGCCACTGTGAAAAGCAGTATGGAGATTTCTCAAAGAGCTTAAAATGGAATTACCATTCAGCCCAGCAATCTTATTACTGGGTACATTTCCAAAAGAAAATGAATTGTTCAACCAAAAAGACACATGCACTTGCATGTTGACATGGCATTATTCACAATAGCAGAGACATGGAATCCACCTAGAGCCGCATCATTG